>NC_061854.1:27991314-27993814 GCF_019202785.1 Penaeus chinensis
ACGGTTTTGATAATTATAATGAGAGTTATAATGACGATAATGAGAGTTATAATGATGATAATGATAACAAATAATGATAATAATTACTAATAACAATGATGATAATGATAATGATGCTAATAACAATATAATAATGTTAATAATAATTAGCGGGATTCTTACATTCCCCTTCTCTCTTTCATCCTATTCCGTCTACCTTTCGCCTTCCCTCTCCCCCTCCATTTTCCATTTCTTTTCCTGCTCTGTCTCCCCCTCACACTCCCGAACTTCCTTATACATATATATATATATTTATATAAATTCTCCTCAACTTTTTAGTCCTACAACTCCTCTTCCTCCTTCGCTCACTTGTCCTCTTCTCTCTTTCTCCAATCCCCCATTTTCTCTGTGCCCCCTCTCCCCTTCCCCCTCCTCGTTTCCTCTTTAGGTAACCTTCATTTCCATTTCCAAATCTCTCTTTTCTCTTTAAGCAACTTTCCGTCCTTTTCTCTCTCTCCCTCCCTCCATTTCCTTCCTTCTTCCCCATCCCCCTCGGATAATGTGAAAATAATAAATGGGCTTAAAGTAACGGTCTAACAATGCAGTGTAATAGTAATATTATTATTTTTAATAGTAACAATAATAATTATAATGACAAATATTATGATAATGATGTCAATAGAGTTTCATTTATTTAATATATGATGCACATGTGCGCGTGTTATCTTTTAACATTTATGTTGTCATGAACTGACGTCTAATCACATAGAAACCCATATAAATTTGTTTATGGTAATGATATGCTTTCTCACATTTCAGTTCATTCATTAGCATTTTTAGATTTTAAACATGTCTTAAGTTTAAGTATACACGATATCATGTAAAGTAAATACGCTATTTTGACCTGCCGGCTTTTTGCACTGATGATGCTTGGGTCGTGATATTTCACTAACATGCCTTTTTTGTCAATTTTCCTTATTAAACACCATTGTAACCACCTTAACAAGTTTCCTTATATGATGTGTTCTCTTGCAATATGTATTAGCTGTACATTATTATAAAATTTTGTTGCATTTAATGAAAATTAAGATGTCTTGATTTTGATTGCTTTTTGTGATTAATTTACTGTCTTCATTGCATCCATATCTTCCATATTCCCACAATTTCTGGTCATGTTACATAATAGTTCCTCTGATAATGTCAATTTTGGGATTTAAAAGTATTTGGGTAAAATTAATTTATGTATAGTCTCCAGTATTTATGTGGTATTAGTTTACTATAATAATTCTTAACATTTAGATTAACAACATTAATATTTAACATCCTTGAAATAATCATGATCTCTATTATGTTTTAACAAAGAATTGGATATAATTTGATAGGTCATTATTTTGTATTGAAGCATGTTCAGAGAAAATGATAATATTCTGAATCTTCTTTGCAGTATATACGCACTGAAGATGGGTGTTGGGCACTCGAAACGTTTGTGTTTTGTTGAATGAAAAAAGAAAGAACTTACGATATTTCTGTTAACACTGGGTCTTGAAATTTATTATATATATAAATATATACATACATATGTATTTATATATACACATGTATACATTTATACACACACACGTATATATTTTGTGTATATTTATATATATATATATACGTGTGTGTGTGTGCGTGTATGTATGTATGTATGTATTTATTTATATGCACATACATTTTACATTCATCCATATATATATATATTTATATATACACACACACACACATATATATGTATATATATATATATATATATATATATATATATATATATTTATGTATGTATGTATTACTGTGTATGCATATATCAAGGTGAGCAGAAACTCGTGAGTGGCGTTCCTCGTGCTGGGTCACGGGTTCAGGTCCCCCGACACCGCTCGGCCTCCTGCCGAAACCTAGGGAAATCCAGGGACGACTGTCGGGACCCTGCATGATACCCTCGGTGCTCATCGGAGTTGGGTCGCCAGTCTTTCTCCCAACCTCTGAGCAAGTGAAGGAAAGGAGTCCCTCGTTGGGTTCTGCATGGGTTCAGTCGGGGTCGGCGGCGTTGTTGTGGAAAGGGTTGCTCCCACTTGACCCCTGGCGAACGGCGGCGCAAGAGCAGCACTTGGGCGCTCATCGTGCATCGGCAACCGCGCCACAAAGAGCAAGTGCATTTCGGCTCGGTGTATACAGACACACGCACACGCACACGCACGCGCACACGCACACACACACACACACACACACACACACACACACACACTCATACACATACACATACACATACACATACACATACACATACACATACACATACACATACACATACACATACACATACACACACACACACATACATACAAATACATAAATATATAAATATATATACTTATATAAATACATATATGTGTGTGTGTGTACACACACACACACACACACTGTTTGTATGTTTGTTAATTTCCTTTCATGATCCGCAATCTAGAAAGTAATCAGAAGGCATTAA
>NC_061854.1:28046314-28051314 GCF_019202785.1 Penaeus chinensis
CCCCCCTTTCCCTGATTCCAACCCCCCCCTTACCCCCTTTCCCTGATTCCGACCCCCCCTTACCCCCTTTCCCTGATTCCAACCTCCCCCCACCCCCTTTCCCTGATTCCAACCTCCCCCCACCCCCTTTCCCAGATTCCAACCCCCCTTACCCCCTTTCCCTGATTCCAACCTCCCCCCACCCCCTTTCCCTGATTCCAACCTCCCCCACCCCCATTCCCTGATTCCAACCTCCCCCACCCCCTTTCCCTGATTCCAACCTCCCCCCACCCCTTTCCCCTGATTCCAACCTCCCCCCACCCCCTTTCCCTGATTCCAAACTCCCCCCACCCCCTTTCCCTGATTCCAACCTCTCCCACCCCCTTTCCCTGATTCCAACCTCCCCCCACCCCCTTTCCCTGATTCCAACCTCCCCCACCCCCTTTCCCTGATTCCAACCCCCCCTTACCCCCTTTCCCTGATTCCAACCCCCCTTACCCCCTTTCCCTGATTCCAACCTCCCCCCACCCCCTTTCCCTGATTCCAACCCCCCTTACCCCCTTTCCCTGATTCCAACCCCCTTACCCCCTTTCCCTGATTCCAACCTCCCCCACCCCCTTTCCCTGATTCCAACCCCCCCTTACCCCCTTTCCCTGATTCCAACCTCCCCCACCCCCATTCCCTGATTCCAACCTCCCCCACCCCCTTTCCCTGATTCCAACCTCCCCCCACCCCTTTCCCCTGATTCCAACCTCCCCCCACCCCCTTTCCCTGATTCCAAACTCCCCCCACCCCCTTTCCCTGATTCCAACCTCTCCCACCCCCTTTCCCTGATTCCAACCCCCCCCCACCCCCTTTCCCTGATTCCAACCCCCCCTTACCCCCTTTCCCTGATTCCAACCCCCCTTACCCCCTTTCCCTGATTCCAACCTCCCCCCACCCCCTTCCCCTGATTCCAACCTCTCCCACCCCCTTTCCCTGATTCCAACCTCCCCCCACCCCCTTTCCCTGATTCCAACCTCCCCCACCCCCTTTCCCTGATTCCAACCCCCCCTTACCCCCTTTCCCTGATTCCAACCTCCCCCACCCCCTTTCCCTGATTCCAACCCCCCCTTACCCCCTGTCCCTGATTCCGACCCCCCCTTACCCCCTTTCCCTGATTCCAACCCCCCCTTAGCCCCTGTCCCTGATTTCAACCCCCCTTACCCCCTTTCCCTGATTCCAACCTCCCCCCACCCCCTTTCCCTGATTCCAACCTCCCCCCACCCCCTTTCCCTGATTCCAACCTCTCCCACCCCCTTTCCCTGATTCCAACCTCCCCCCACCCCCTTTCCCTGATTCCAACCTCCCCCACCCCCTTTCCCTGATTCCAACCCCCCCTTACCCCCTTTCCCTGATTCCAACCCCCCCTTACCCCCTTTCCCTGATTCCAACCTCCCCCCACCCCCTTTCCCTGATTCCAACCCCCCTTACCCCCTTTCCCTGATTCCAACCCCCTTACCCCCTTTCCCTGATTCCAACCTCCCCCCCCCCCTTTCCCTGATTCCAACCCCCCTTACCCCCTTTCCCTGATTCCAACCCCCCTTACCCCCTTTCCCTGATTCCAACCCCCCCTTACCCCCTTTCCCTGATTCCAACCCCCCCTACCCCCTTTCCCTGATTCCAACCTCCCCGCACCCCCTTTCCCTGATTCCAACCCCCCCTTACCCCCTTTCCCTGATTCCAACCTCCCCCACCCCCTTTCCCTGATTCCAACCCCCCCTTACCCCCTGTCCCTGATTCCGACCCCCCCTTACCCCCTTTCCCTGATTCCAACCCCCCCTTAGCCCCTGTCCCTGATTTCAACCCCCCTTACCCCCTTTCCCTGATTCCAACCTCCCCCCACCCCCTTTCCCTGATTCCAACCCCCCCTTACCCCCTTTCCCTGATTCCAACCCCCCCTTACCCCCTTTCCCTGATTCCAACCTCCCCCACCCCCTTTCCCTGATTCCAACCTCCCCCCCCCCCCTTTCCCTGATTCCAACCTCCCCCCACCCCCTTTCCCTGATCCCCCCCTCCCCTGCCTTCCACACCATCACTTGGATCCGTTTCTGCTCCGCGGCTGGCGGATGGTGAGGATGTGTAAAGAAATGATGGTGAGAATGATGATAATTATAATTGTAATGATTGCAGTAATATTTATAATGATATTGATAATGATAATGATGATAACTATGGCAATCAATATCATCATCATCATGAAAATATTTATAAAAAATGATAATAACAATAATTATAATAGTGATGATAATAATGGCAATAACAATAATAATAATAATAATGAATTTGTAAGGTAAACAACAAAATGATAGCGAAGATGATAATGATGATGATGATGATGATTAAAATGATTATATTAATGACAACAACATTAATAGTAATAGTAACAGAAATAATGATAATAGTAATAATTATGATAATAGTAAAAATAGTGATAATGACAACAACATCAATAAGAATAACAATAATGGTAATGATAATGATAATGATAATAATAATAGTTATAATAATAATAACAATAATAATGATAAAAATAATAATAACTATGATAATAGTGTTAGTAATAGTAATAATAATGATAACAATAATAATAATAATAATGATAATAATAATAATAGTAATAATAATAATAATAATAATAATATCATGATAACAATAATGATGATGATGATGATGATGATGATGATGATGATGATGATGATGATGATGAGGATGAGGATGAGGATGATGAGGATGATGACGATAATGATAATAATATTGTTAATAATGATAAAAATCACAAAAACAATAACAATAATAATAATGATAGCAATGAAATGATAGTGATGATAATGATGACAATAATAATGATAGTGGGGATAATGATAATAATGATAATAATAATAATAATAATAATAATAATAATAATAATAATAATAAAAATAATAATAATAATGATAATAAAATGATAATAATAGTAATAATAATGATAATAATAACAATAATAATAATGTTAATGATAATGATAATGATAAAGATAGAGTTGAAAGTAAAAATAAGAACAAAAGTAAAAAGAATGTAAATAGGATAAGAAATGGATACAAACTCAATTACAAGAACAGTACGGCGTTTGGGAAAGAATAATAATAATGAATAACAAGCTTAAATACTCTTTAAAGCTCGCGATTCCGGAAATCACGAATGGGCGTGTTCATCAGAGGACACTTCGATGGGAAAATGTATATTTCTTTAAGAAAATATAGAATTTTTTCGTTTTTCATTTCTGATCATAAGCGACTTAGAGACATTTGGGAAATATTACAGCCATCCCCGCGATGTTAGATGATAAAAAGATATATATAAGGATATGATTACCAGGCTATAGACGTATAGATAGTATCAGTTTCTTTATATCAGATATCATAGACGTATGGGTAGTATTGGATCCTTTATATCTGGTATTATAGACGCGTAGATGGTATCAGATTCTTTTTATCTTATATGGGGGCATCGGGTGTCAAGGGCGATAACATACTATGAGAGGTTATCGTCCATGGCAAAAGTCAAGAGAAATATGCTTCATTATTTTATAGGAAGTATTTAGGACTTTTTTTTTAATATTGTGGATACTGACGATGTGATGGTGAAGATGATGATGATGATGATGATGATACTGACGATGTGATGGTGAAGATGATGAGGAGGATGAGGATGATGACGATGATCATGATGATGATGGAGATGTTGATAGTGATAACAGTAATTATAATATTAGTAATTCTATTTTTATTATTATTATTATTATTATTATTATTATTATTATTATCATCATCATTATTATCATCATTTTTACTGTCACTATTTTCATAATTATTATATTATTATTATCATTATTATTATTAATATCATTATCCTTGTCGTTCTCATTATCATCATTATATTTGTTATCACTATTTTTTATTACCATTATCATCATTATCATTATTATTAATTGATAAATGTTATAATAATAATGTTGATAATAATAATATTAACGATGATGATGATAATGGTAATAATAATAATAACAAAAACAACAACAGCACTAACAAAACAATAACAATAACGATGATATAAGTAATAGTAATAATAATGATAATAACATTATTAAGATAATGAGAAATATAATATTTTAATAACAAAAGATGAATGATAATAAAAAAGTAATAAGACTACTTATAATAATAATAATAATAATAATGATAATAATAATAATGATAGAATAATAATAATGATAATAATGATAATAATAATAATGATAATAATGATAATAATAATAACGATAATGATGATGATGATAATAATGATAATAATGATAATAATGATAATAATAATAATAACAATAATAATAGTTATAAAATAGTAATAATAATGATAATAATAATGATAATAATAATAATAGTAATAATAATGATAATAATAATAATTGCAATGACAATAATAATAATAACAATAATAATAATAATAATGATAATAATAAGAAATATTCTCATCCTTGTAATACTAATAATAATGATATTGCTAATTATAATGATGTTAATAATAATAATAATAATAATAATAATAATAATAATAATAATAATAGTAATAATGATGATGATAATGATAATAGTAATAATTATAATAATAATAATAACAATAACAATAATAATGATAATGATAATAATAATAATAATGATAATAATAATCATAATAATGGCAATAACAACAAATAATAATAAAAAGAAAAACAATAATGGTGATGATAATGATAATAATAATAAATAATAATAACAATGATGACAATAATAATAAAAACCATGATAATGGTAATTATAATAACCATGATAATAATAATGATAATAGTAATAATAGTAATAATAATTATAATAATAATAATAATAATTCTTATTATTATCATATTCATCTTTATCTTTATCTTTATCTTTATCTTTATCTTTATCTTTATCCTTATCTTTATCTTT
>NC_061854.1:28071314-28076314 GCF_019202785.1 Penaeus chinensis
AAACAAACAAAATGAAAAATGAACAAAAAAACGAAATAAGAGAGATGAAAAAGGGAAAGAGGGAGAACACAGAAAAAAAAAAGAATAAAGGAAAAAGAATAAAAGAAAAGCAGAAAGGGAAGAGCCGAGCAGGTGCGAGGGACGAGGACCGCTGTACTAAACAGAACACCTTTGTCTGGCGCTGGTCAACGGACGCGCTCGCTCGGGCTGTCTGGCTGTCTGTCTCTGGCTGTCTGCCTCTCTCTCTCTGTCTCTCTATGGCTGCCTCTGTATGTGTGAATCTCTCTCTGTTTCCGTCTCTGGCTGTCTGCCTCTCTCTCTATGTCTCTCTATGGCTGCCTCTGTATGTGTGAATCTCTCTCTGTCTCCGTCTCTGGCTGTCTGGCGGTCTGTCTCTGGGTGTCTGCCTCTCTCTCTCTGTCTCTCTATGACTGCCTCTGTATGTGTGAATCTCTCTCTCTCTGTCTCCGTCTCTGGCTGTCTGCCTCTCTCTCTCTGTCTCTTTATGGCTGCCTCTGTATGTGTGAATCTCTCTCTGTCTCCGTCTCTGGCTGTCTGGCGGTCTGTCTCTGGGTGTCTGCCTCTCTCTCTCTGTCTCTCTATGACTGCCTCTGTATGTGTGAATCTCTCTCTCTCTCTGTCTCGTCTCTGGCTGTCTGCCTCTCTCTCTCTGTCTCTCTATGGCTGCCTCTGTTGTGTGAATCTCTCTCTGTCTCCGTCTCTGGCTGTTGTCTTGTAAGTGTGATTCTCTCTATCTCTGTCTCTGGCTGTCTGGCTGTCTGTCTCTGCATGTGTGAATCTCTGTCTCTGGTCCCGTCTCTCTCTGGCTGTTTGTCTGTCGCTGTCTGTCTGTCTGAATGTCTCTCTCTTGCTGTCTGCTCTGTATGTATGAATCGCTCTCTCTGTCTCTCCTCTCTCCTCCTCTCTCTCTCTCTCTCTCTCTCTCTCTCCTTCTCTCTTCTCTCTCTCTTTCTCCTCTCTCTCTCTCTCTCTCATCTAGTCTATTCCTATCTATCTATCTATCTATCTATCTATTATTCTCTTCTTATTTCCCTTCTCTCTCTCTCTCTCTCTCTCTCTCTCTCTCTCTCTCTCTCTCTCTCTCTCTCTCTCTCTCTCTATATATATATATATATATATATATATATAATGTATACACACACACATATATATATGTATGTATGTATGTATGTATTTATACCTCTCTCTCTCTCTCTCTTTTATAGCGCGCACATTTGTATCCTAGTTTGGTCTTTTATTTAACTCTGTTTGAATTCTTGAATTAATGTCAGGGTCTTCTCATCACAACGAGAATTACGACAGGAAACTAGACCACATAAATGTTAAACGCTGAAGAGAATCAGTCGTTGCGTCAGACAGCCTTCCAGAAAACCACAAAATCTTCGACATAAGAAAATGTTCTGCACAAAATCTCAAGCAAACACGGTAACAGTCCGTCAGGTACGCGATAAGCAGCCAAGAGCATGAAGTTATAACAACCGACGTTAAACGTATAGGGACTATGTGAGACACAGTGAGATTAAACAGGCATGGAATGAGATAAAGCTTTATGAGATAAGACATAGGTATTTACCATACAAGTATCAGGAGAAGTTGCAGGTCCCTCTCCTGACAGTAATAATAATAATAATAATAATAATAATAATAATAATAATAATAATAATAATAATAATAATAAAAATAATGATAATGATAATAATAATAATAATAATAATAATAATAATAATAATAATAACAGTAATAACAACAATAATACAAATAATAACAATAACAATAACAACAAAACAACAACAACAATTATAATAATTACAATAATAATAATGATAATAACAACAATAATAATAATAAAGAATAAAAAAGAACAAAAAAACTCAGCACAGCAAAACTCTAAGGCTGTTTTCCTAATGTTACTTTAGGCTCTTTGCGCTCCTACGTCCCTTGTGCGTCGAGATTCATATAAGTGGTGATGTCGAAGGCCCGGACAGCACAAAGGTATGTTACCTTGACTCTGAAAACCAAGCAAAAAAGGAAAAGGAGAAGAATTTACATTTACATTTACTTACGTACATACATGTCCATACATCCATATATGTATACATGTGTATTTGTATAAATACATATACGTATACATACATACATATATATGTATGTATTTATAACACACACACACACACACACACACACACACACACACACACACACACACACACACACACACACACACACACACACACACACACACACAAACACACAAACATACATGTATATATATATATATATATATATATGTATATGTATGTATAATATGTATATATATATGTATATGTATATAGAAATATATATTTATATATGTATATATATACATATATGAATATATATATTTATTTATTTATGTAATATAACTAATAAAGATAATACTATTACCAATAATAGTTATAATGATAATAATACTAATACTAATGAAAATAATAATATTGATGGTAATAAAATAATCATGATAATAATACTAATAATAATGATAATAATAATAATAATAATAATAATAATAATAATAATAATAATAATAATATGGATAATAAACACAACAGTAATAGTGATAATTAATATAATGATAATGATAATAATGATGGTGATGATATTAATAATAATAATATCATTATCATTATTGATAATACTAATGATAAGGATAATAATAATATAAATAACATTGATAATGTTATTGACCACAGCGATAATATTTATCATAACGATAATTTCAATGATAATTATTATAATTAGATCATTATAATAAGATAATTATAATCAGATAGTCATAATTATATGAGAAGGTAATAATAATACTAGCGACAAATCGTAGTAAATGATTAATATGAAAAACGGCGTACATTCCCGCTATAAAACTACAACCTTTTCAAAGTGGCGGCTCTGAAAACGGTACTTTTTTGCCAAACATTCGCAAAATAATGTCCACAGATAATATTTATAATAAAGCTGAAATAGTTCGAGTGGAATGAGAAAGAAAACGAGAATTAGAGAGATAAGAAGAGGAAAATGGGAAACGCAGATTGGAGAAAATGGGTTAATATTTCCCGGAAAAGGAATGGAAAAAAAGAAAAGAAAACGAAGTGGAAGAATGAGAGAGAGAGAAGGAAGAAGAGAATGGAGGAACAATAGAATAATCAGGATGAAGAGGAATTGACGTGAAAGATAAGATTAAGAAGATCGATTTGTGTATTTATTTATAACTAATCTAGATAAAGACAAGAACAAAAAATGGAATTAATGTCACATTTTATTAAATATATTAACAGTGCTAATGATATCTGTATGATAATGAAGATAATACAAATAATCATAATGGTATTGTCATTATGATGATGATGGTGATGATAATGATAATGATGGTGATGATAATGATGATGATGGTGACGACGACGACGACGACGATGATGATAATAAAAAAAATGATAGCACTAATGTTGAAAAAGTCCGAAATGAGCATTAGAACAGCAAAACGAAAAAAAAGGACAAATAGAAAAAGTGAGAAAAAACAAGAGTAAAAAAAAGAAAGGCAGGCAAGTAAACAAACAAACAAACAAAATGAAAAATGAACAAAAAAACGAAATAAGAGAGATGAAAAAGGGAAAGAGGGAGAACACAGAAAAAAAAAAGAATAAAGGAAAAAGAATAAAAGAAAAGCAGAAAGGGAAGAGCCGAGCAGGTGCGAGGGACGAGGACCGCTGTACTAAACAGAACACCTTTGTCTGGCGCTGGTCAACGGACGCGCTCGCTCGGGCTGTCTGGCTGTCTGTCTCTGGCTGTCTGCCTCTCTCTCTCTGTCTCTCTATGGCTGCCTCTGTATGTGTGAATCTCTCTCTGTTTCCGTCTCTGGCTGTCTGCCTCTCTCTCTATGTCTCTCTATGGCTGCCTCTGTATGTGTGAATCTCTCTCTGTCTCCGTCTCTGGCTGTCTGGCGGTCTGTCTCTGGGTGTCTGCCTCTCTCTCTCTGTCTCTCTATGACTGCCTCTGTATGTGTGAATCTCTCTCTCTCTGTCTCCGTCTCTGGCTGTCTGCCTCTCTCTCTCTGTCTCTTTATGGCTGCCTCTGTATGTGTGAATCTCTCTCTGTCTCCGTCTCTGGCTGTCTGGCGGTCTGTCTCTGGGTGTCTGCCTCTCTCTCTCTGTCTCTCTATGACTGCCTCTGTATGTGTGAATCTCTCTCTCTCTCTGTCTCCGTCTCTGGCTGTCTGCCTCTCTCTCTCTGTCTCTCTATGGCTGCCTCTGTATGTGTGAATCTCTCTCTGTCTCCGTCTCTGGCTGTCTGTCTCTGTAAGTGTGATTCTCTCTATCTCTGTCTCTGGCTGTCTGGCTGTCTGTCTCTGCATGTGTGAATCTCTGTCTCTGGTCCCCGTCTCTCTCTGGCTGTTTGTCTGTCGCTGTCTGTCTGTCTGAATGTCTCTCTCTTGCTGTCTGCTCTGTATGTATGAATCGCTCTCTCTCAGTCTCTCCATGACTGCCTCTGCATGTGTGAATCTCTCTCTCTCTCTGTCTCTCTCTGTATGTGTGAATATCTGTCTCTGTCTCTGCCTCTCTCTGGCTGTCTGTCTGTCTGCCTCTGCCTGTCTGTCTCTGTATGTGTGAATTTCTCTCTCTGCCTCTGCTTCTCTCTGGCTGTCTGTCTGTCTGTCTCTGTCTATCTCTGTATGTGTGATTCTCTCTCTCTCTCTCTCTGTCCTTCTCCGGCTGTCTCTCCCCGTCTGTCTCTGTATGTGTGAATCTCTCTCTCTGTCTCTGTCTCTCTCTCTGTCTCTGTCTCACTCATGCTGTCTGTCTTTGTATGTGTGAATCTCTCTCTCTGTCTCTGTCTCTCTCTGGCTGTCTGTCTCTGTATGTGTGAATCTCTCTCTCTGTCTCTGTCTCTGGCTGTCTGTCTGTCTGTCTCTTTCTGTCTGCCTCTGTATGTGTGAATCTCTGTCTCTG
>NC_061854.1:28081314-28101314 GCF_019202785.1 Penaeus chinensis
ATGTATATATATGTATATATATTTACAAACACATATATATGTACATATATTTATGCATCTATCTCTAAATGTGTACATATATATATATACATATATATATATATCTATATGTATATGCATATATTTATATATATATGTATTTATTTATATATATGTATATATTTATATATGTATATATATTGTAATAATAATCATTACAATATATATATATAACATTACTACCATTATCTTTAGCACACACACACACACGCACACTAACACTAACACACACACACACACATCATTATCGGTGATAAGTTTGTAATGCTGTAAATTATGATACCTATTACTATTCTTTTCTCTGGGTATCTGCGATACCTTGCTTACTGCAACATGACGACAATGATATAGCACTCTGCAATCACCTTTTTTTGGCTTTATCTTTATATATTTTATCATAATTTGTAAGTGTATCATTAATTGCTAGAATCATCTAAGACATGTAACTTGTATAATCATCACCACCCGCGATGAAAATTGTGGAATTTATAAAGATTTAAGAATTGTCATTGGGAAGAAAACTTTCTGGACAGAGCAACAAAAAAATCACGAAGTCTTATGCTCATGAAGCTTATGAAATTGGCCAAGCGAGAAGACGAATAGCATCGTCACTGAAACTCCATACCAGAGGTTATTATAAAGGATTGAGATTCAACACAGAGAAGATTAGAAAATAAACAATTCATAATTCGAAATGTGCGGAGAGTGTTCAGTATCATAACGACATGACGAAGGAGAATACGAGAGAAAGAAAATTCACCTTCGTCGAAATCACTGTAAAAAAAAAAAAAAAAAAAAAAAAAAAAAAAAAAAAAAAATATGATAAAAAAATAGAATATCCTTATCTTTATCATTCCCTCCCCCCCCCCCTTTGCCTCTCCAAGCCCTTAGTCCAAGGTGTCAAAAATGATAATGGCCGCTGACGGTCGCCTTTGTTAGGCAAATTATACGGAGATTTTGTGAGTGTCTGCACAGCCCGCTAATGACCCTGGGTAGAGGTTATGGGCGGGGAATGGAAGGGAGAAGCTGCCTCATCAAAGGAGATAATGAAGATGCTAAGATTAAGGGGTAATAGAAATTTCTTTACGGAAGGGACTGTGTACTTTGAAGAAAAGAAGGAGGGATAATCGGGCAGACAAGGAGGGAAAAATAACTCAGGAATTTGTAGAATACATCAACGTCATTATTGATGGATTGCGACTCTACAAAAAACCCCGTGTGACGTTAGCATTGTCCCTCCATTGAACATGTCGCCTTGGTGTAATCTCCTCTGACGTAAATCATATTTCCGGCCATAAAGTCATCGCCAACCGCACCGACCGAGTCCGTCACGCGACATCGGAGAGCGGGAGGTTCACCAGGCATGGCATCGGCGCTCCGTCTGCGCTTATTGGATTGATCATTTGCCGAAAGGACACGACGCCCGCGCGCTCGTCCTTCTGTCTCATTCCCACTGTTCTATGTGTGTGCGATTGTGGATTCATCTAATATAAACAACTTGAGCAGTTATTTATACATACATATATACACATATATATACATATATATATTATATATATGTGTATATATATGTATACATATGTATAGACATAAATATACATATACATATATGTATACATATGTACATATATATATAAATACATATATATATAATCATTTATATATGTATATATATGTAAATTTATATACATATATATACATACATACATATATATGTATATATTTATGCATGTATTTATATCTACACACATATGTATATGGATAGATAGATATACCTATAAATAAATATATGCGTTTATATGCATATATAAGTATATATTTATACATATATCTATTTATCTATTTATCTATACATACACACACACACAAACATATATATATATATATACATATAATATATATTAAAATATAAAGGAATATACATTTATGATATATTAAATATTAATACACGCAGACACATGCACACACAGACCTATATATATGTATATATATATATATATATATATATATATATATATATATGGACACATCCACAGGCACATATATATAAATATGTGTGCGTGTGTGTACTGTATATATGTTTGTGTTGTATTATTAACATGAACATGGAAAAAATGTCTTAACCTCGACCTATTGCAAGTCGAGCGCGTGCGGCTCAACCAACCACTCGACCCCTTGTTCGCTCCCTGAAGACCTGCAGGACGCCCTCGCGAAGGTAACCTGAGATAAGGCCAGCCTCTGATAAGCGTCCAGGGTGGCGCTGGACCGTGTAATCCCTTGAAACACAGCTTCATGACATCCGTTTGTGGGTCGTTAAAGTAACATGTGTAACAGGATTTTTTTTTTTTTTTTTTTTTTTTTTTTGGGGGGGAGGGGGGTTATGAGCAATCTGTTAAGATCGCAAGGAGTATGATGATGTCTTCGCCACTCAGCATTAATTGAAAATGTACTTATCTATTTGGAAAGAATATATCCCGAAAATATATACACAAATATATGCACTGAGATATACACAGGAATGGCCAACCGATAAAGGATAAAGGCTGCTCATAAGAAATGGTATTTTTTTTTACAGCCGTTGCATTTACATCTCTTTCTTCCTTTTCCTTTTCGTATTTATTGGATCAGGTGAATCCCGTATTTTAAATTTATCTTCCGAATATTTAGTTCTTTTTCACCTTTTACCGATATACTCTACGCAGATAACCGTAACAACATTATCCGAACGAAAATATATAACAAGTTTCGCTCCAAAGTAAAAAAAAACAAAAAACAAGTCGACGAAGATACCCAAGCAAGGCATTCAACCGCAACTGTATCCCTAATACTTTTATTTCGTTGCCGCGTGAACCAAGCTTTCCCAGAGCGGCGCCGAAAAAGAAAGGTGTTGGCATTACTCTCCGACAGAACAAAGACCTTGTACCTTTTTTTATGGATTAGTGTTTAGGTTGGAAATAAAAACATGGGGAGGGAGGGATTTGAACTTGAAATCCCTTCCCTGGTCGCCAGGTCGTATTGCCTGATCATAATGCTTCGGTGTTTTTCAGAAGAAGAGTTGGAGCTGGTTGTAATAGGTGAATAAGTACTGTGTGTGTGTGGCCATCTTTATGCATACACTGACATGATCACACACACACACACACACACACACACACACACACACACACACACACACACACACATACCAATAGCTTCCTGGCCATTGGAATCTTATTATAAGCCAGTTTTCGATTTTACACATATGTGTGTGTGTGTGTGTTTGTGTATGTGAATACATATACAAGTATATATATATATATGAATATATATATATTAATACATATAAATATGAATATATATGGATACATATATACATATATATATTCCGTACACATAGTACATATGTATACTGTATGAGTACATGAATCTGCACATACACACGAGCGCGCACGCCGGAAAAGTCCATAACAATCTCCACGGCGTTTGTAAAACCGCACACACTCCCATCCTGACATGCACTGTCCTTCAGCTGCCTGTTTGTCTCTTTCTCTGCAGTCGCTGGACAACGGCACCTTCAGTCCCCGAGGTCTTGTGGGTAATTGACGCAGAATAAAACGTCGCGGATTGATTGAGAGGCAATTAAGGGCTCCGCGTGCGCTCGTCGGCCCAAGGCCACGCAACCGGCTCTCACGGGAGCTCCTGACAGGTTACAAGGTTGCCCGGCCTCCCCTCTTGGCCATTGCGTCATCGACGTCTCCTGACGCAAAAAATAGGCTCGGTTATGATGGTCACCTCATTATATTAAAATAACAAATCCATCAGGTCACAGGACTGCCACAAGCCACCCAGGGACGACCGGGCAAAGTGTGAGTAATCGCACTGTACCCAGGTCATCACGCCAATCCCCCCCTCCCCCCCTCCCTCCTCGGGCTGCAGCTTCGACGCAGAAAAAGGCTCGCCTGCAGGAGGTCCGGGACTGCCGAGAGGGGCCGTGGGTATGCAAATATGACGAATGACTTCCTCTCTGATCACGACAGAAGCCTTTAGCGGTGTCACAAGTGATGAGTTTCAAACACTTCGTACAAGATTTGTTTCAGCCTTTATTGCCTGAGCGGGCGTTGTTTCAGAAGAGGAAATTGGTGGAACAGGTATATGTTTTACATTTATCAGATGTTACGAAGCATTCTTGCCAATTCCGACCTAAACTCTTATATGCCAAAAGAAAAAAAAAAAAATATTACCAAATCTGCAATCCCCGAAATATATTATTCCACGAAATGGAATATTCCAAATACACAGTACAACTCTAAACTTTGTTAATACGTGTAACCTACCTTATCTTCACGAGATTTAATTTCACAGAAAGATCTAATAAACCCCCAACTGTAACCTGACCTACATCCAACAACCTATTAAAAAAACGACGCAGCCAAAACCGACAACCTCGACCACTACCCGTCGTCCAGTAAATGTCAATTAAGCTACGCAACGACTGTTAGAGAAGTCGATAATGAGCAATTAGCCTTAGTCCCGTAACCGCCCGACGCACTAACGGCAGCGCGCAGGTGGGTTGCCATCTTCTTGCTGAATCACGGAGTCCCTGAGATCAGAAACGCCCACGGGATGCTCCTTCATGCGTCTCTCGGCGATTTCCTGCTCGTTGGAATTTACAATGTGTTGACTAATGCGTTTCTCCGCTCAGATACACAAACGGTCGTAAAGTGGAATCAAGGAAAGGAAATCTCGTGAAGATAAGGTAGGTACTACACGTATTAACAAAGTTTAGAGTTATCAAAAAATTGTTTCATATACATATATATATATATATATATATATATATATATATATATATATGATGGATATGCACCATAAACAAACATATAAGATAAAATATAATAAATTATCTTTTATCCCTTGATACTCAGAACATTTTCTTTCGCATCACGTAAAATCAGAAAGCATTGCGGGTAATCAACAATTCTTTCTTTCACCAGCGCTTGGAAAAAAATGATAATAATGCCCGATTCAATGCCCCCAATCCTTTTTTTTTCTTTTTTCTTTTTTAAGTATCCGAAGAGGAAACGCTAATGTATTTTTGTGGAGAAAAGGGAGAGTTCTCTCTCTCTCTCTCTCTCTCTCTCTCTCTCTCTCTCTCTCTCTCTCTCTCTCTCTCTCTCTCTCTCTCTCTCTCTCTCTCTCTCTCTCTCTCTCTCTCTCTCTCTCTGTATCTTTACCTTATTAATTATTCCTACTGCTTTTGCATCTACATCTATCTAGCTGTCTGTTTTTATTTATCTATATTGTTTGTATGGTTGTATCTATACATGTCTATATATCCTATCTAAATATCTATATACATATTTATATCTCTATCTATCGATCTAAACATCTATATCTATGTATCTATATGTATATCTAACAATCTGTCTATCGTCTATCCATATATCTGTCTATCTATTGATCTATCTCTATATTTCTATCTCCATCTATCTATATATCTGTCTGTACACACACACACACACACAGTATATACATATATGTAAATATATGTGTGTGTGTGTGTGTGTGTGTGTGTGTGTGTGTGTGTGTGTGTGTGTGTGTGTGTGTGTGTGTGTGTGTGTGTGTGTGTGAGGTGATTGGAATCGGAGATAGTGAGAGTGTAAGAGGTTTTAAGAGAGTCCTTCATTATTGGTGTTATTTTTTCTCCCAGCCGCTGCCTTCCTGGAGACCTATGAACTCATCGGCGTCCTTGTCAATGCGACTGTTTTGTTTGTTTGTTTGTCTGTTGCTTTTTTAGAGCTATATGTTAATTGGTTGTGTGTGAATCTAATGGTTTGTCTTTTCCCTTTCTGTTGCATATGTGTGTAATTTTTTATTTAGATTTATCTATTTTCTATTTATTCATTATTTGTGTGTGTTTGTTTGTGTCTTTGTGTGCGCGTGCGTACGTATGTTTGTGTGTTTGTTCGTATGTGTATACACCACAGATTCGCTTAGTATGTCGACATCATCTGTTTCCAAAAGTGCGATTCCCAGGTAGCCTTGTGTACTGTGTGGCCTGAGTACATAATTCGTTCCTGTGTGTATTCAATTAGCTGAGTCTACGCATGTGCGAGCTCATGTCAGTGTATGTGTGTGTGTGTACACATATACACACATGTGGGCGTGATCATCTGTGTGTGTGAATGTGAGTTAACGTGATCAGGCTTGTGTATGTGCGTAACTTTTAGTCCCTGCTGTATGGTTCCGTGCCTATTGCTCTGTGTTTAAGTGCGCGAGATGCTTTGTTTGTCCAAGAAGTATATATGATAATTATGGTCATTAGCTTCAGCATTCTGCCACTTCATATTGATTTAGACAGTTGATATGCGTAAACAAACATACACGCATACAATATGTATATATAAATATATGTATATATATGTATATATAATATGAATACACACGCACACACACGCACACACACACACACACACACACACACACACACACACACACACACACACACACACACACACACACACACACACACATATATATAGATACACAAATATCTATATCTATCTATCTATATATATATGTATATACATGTATATATGTATATGTATATATATATTAATACATATATATATGTATACACATATGCATATATGTATGTATGTATGTGTATACACACATATATGTGTGTGTGTGTGGGGGGGGGGTAATAGACAGATAAATAAATATCGACATAAATATAAAAAATATAGAATATAATACAAATATATATAGATAGATAGATATGTAAACAAGAAGGTATGTAAACAGACAGACAGATAGATCATACACAGGGAAAGAAATAGAGAGAGAGACAGAGACACAAACATATGTATGCTCAGGGAGTAGGAGGAGTTAAAGCATTCTACATTAAGGTTGCATCTTTGTGTACATACACGGCTGGTCTCCTGCGCGCACGTCTGTTTGTGCAATGCGTTCATGCGTAGGTATTCATTCTTGAGCGTGTCTCTGTATGCATTCGCGTGAACACCATCGCCGCCAAGGTTAGCCTCGTTGCTGTAGCATCTTGCAGGAGCCTCATTGGGTCATGACGTCACCTCAGCATTCGACTCTTTCCCCCCTCCATCCTCTCCTCCTCCTCCTCCTCCTCCTCCTCCTCCTCCTCCTCCTCCTCCTCCTCCTCCTCCTCCTCCTCCTCCTCCTCCTCCTCCTCCTCCTCCTGCTTCCCCCTTCTTCCCCCTCGGCTCGCCCTTCCCCTTCTAAGCCCTTAGTTCCAACCTTCCCCCCTTCCCCCGCCCTTCCGTCCAGCCCTTCCCTCCCTCCCCCTTCCCCTCATCCCTCCAACACTTCCATCCAACCCTTCCCAACCCATCCTCCCCGCCTTTCCCTCCAACAATTCCCTCCCTCTACCTCCCCCACCCTGCCCTCCAACCCTTCCCTCCCTCCCCTTCCTCCGCTCTTCCCTCCAACCCTTCCCTCCCTCCCCCTTCCCCTCATCCCTCCAACACTTCCCTCCCTCTCCTTCCCTCCAACCCTTCCCAAACCACCCTCCCCGCCCTTCCCTCCAACACTTCCCTCCCTCTCCTTCCCTACCCCTTCCCCACATCCCTCCAACACTTCCCTCCCTCTCCTTCCCTCCAACACTTCCCTCCCTCTCCTTCCCTCCAACCCTTCCCAAGCCACCCTCCCCGCCCTTCCCTCCAACAATTCCCTCCCTCCACCTCCCCCACCCTTCCCTCCAACCCTTCCCTCCTTCCCCTTCCTCAGCTCTTCCCTCCAACTGTTCCCTTCTTCCCCTTCCCCCACCCTTCCCTCCAACTCTTCCCAACCCCTCTCCCCCCCTTCCCTCCAACCCCTCCCACCCTCCCCTTCCCCTGCCCTTCCCTCCAATCTTTCCCTCCCTCCTCCTTCCCTGCCCTTCCCTCCAACCCCTCCCACCCTCCCCTTCCCCCGCCCTTCCCTCCATAATTTCCCTCCCTCCCCCTTCCCCGCCTGTCCCTTCAACCCTTCCCACCCTCCCCCTCCCCTCCCTTCCCACCCTCCCCTTCCCCCGCCCTTCCCTCCGACCCTTCCCATCCTCCCCCTCCCCTTCCCCCCCCTTCCCTCCAATCTTTCCCTCTCTCCCCCTTCCGCGCCCTTCCCTCCAACCCCTCCCACCCTCCCCTTCCCCCGCCCTTCCCTCCAAACTTCCCTCCCTCCCCCCTCCCCGCCCTTCCCTCCAATTTTTCCCGCCCTTCCCTCCAACCCTTCCCACCCTCCCCCTCCCCCTCCCCTCCCTTCCCACCCTCCCCTTCCCTCCAATCTTTCCCTCCCTCCCCCTTCCGCGCTCATTCCTCCAATCCTTCCCACCCTTCCTCTGACCTCAAGGTCGCAAGGGTCCAACCTCCCTGTATAAGCAGCCGACCATCGTTATTACCAAAGATAATTATCGGCTCAGAAAATAACTTCTCCGGCGTAATCACAACTACAGGTCATTCCGCGATGACATACTGATAAAAATCATTAATAATTACAAGCACAGCGCCGAGACAAACTGGTAACGACGAAGCCAAACAAAAGGCTTTGAGATGTTTATGGGAAGGACAAGAGGCTGGCCGTCCCCTGGGCAGCGAAGGACGTGACAGGCGGTCCGGCGGTCAGCGGGACGGAGCGATGACAGGAGGACCGGGGTGGCGGGGAGAGGGAAGGGTGAAGGTGGGCTGCGGTGGGTGTTCTCTGAAGGTGGGCTGCGGTGGGTGTTCTCTGAAGGTGGGCTGCGGTGGGTGTTCTCTGAAGGTGGGCTGCGGTGGGTGTTCTCTGAAGGTGGGCTTCGGTAGGTGTTCTCTGAAGGGGGGCTGCGGTGGGTGTTCTCTGAAGGTGGGCTGCGGTGGGTGTTCTCTGAAGGTGGGCTTCGGTAGGTGTTCTCTGAAGGGGGGCTGCGGTGGGTGTTCTCTGAAGGGGGGCTGCGGTGGGTGTTCTCTGAAGGGGGGCTTCGGTAGGTATTCTCTTAAAGGGGGCTTCGGTAGGTGTTCCCTGAAGGTGGGCTTCGGTAGGTGTTCTCTGAAGGGGGGTTGCAGTGGGTGCTGAAGACGTTCCGTGAAGGTGGACTACGGTGGGTGGGATGGGTACTCTTTGAAGTCGGGCTGCAGTGGGTGGTGTTGATGTGCAATAGTGGGCTGCGGTGGGTGTTGGAGATGGGATTTGTGAAGGAGGGCTACGGAGGGTGGTGGTAGGTGGGTATGACGCCTGGGTATCGTGGAGGGCGGGAATCATAATTTTTGTTGGGTACAGGTAATGTGAAGAGTGGGTGAGGTTAGTTTTACTGGTATCGCTGGGGTGGGGTACGATGTGGTTTGTGGGCGTTGGGCAGAGCGGATATCATGAAAACTGAATACATCAGCTATTGTGGGAGAAGGTCATAGTCGCTTCTGTGGGGGTAGGGTACGGATAGTCCCTTGGGGGGAGGGGTTAGTTGGGTTTTGTGGAGGTGACGTTAGGACGAAGGATTGGAATGTATGGCATGGACGGTTGGCGCCATTATGACTCAGGTTCCGGATCTTCATTTTCTATTCATGTCTCTTCCTTTATTACTTTGACCTCGCGTTCGTAACGACGAGGGAAATCTAAACAAGAATGAATTAAAGAAAAAAGAAAAGAAAATCGACACAAACGCCATCTCAAATGAAAGTGAAAATCAAGCGTCTTAGATTCTTCTTGTGACACGATCACCGTTATTCATTACGTGTGACATACGCGTGAGAAGAGGATCCGTGACGTCACAAGGAGACAAGTTCCAGGAATTTATTGCGGCGCCTGAATACAAACCTCAAGACCTGCACAACACTGACAAGATAATCGTTCCTTTCTTTTGTGTCTTCACTCTCGATCTCCGCGTAAAGCCTATCTTCTTTGATTGTATATTAACACGGATTGTGTTGTACTGAGTTCGTGAATGTACGTACGTGTGTGTGCGTTTGTGTGTGTGTGTGTCACTATACCAATAATGATGATGATATAAGCAATAGTGATATTAATAATAATGATAATATAATGATAATAATGATACTACCACTAATGATGGTAATAATAATGAAAATAACAATGATATTAATAATGAAAATTACAATGATAATAAGAATAATAACAATAACAGCAACAATAATATCAATAATAATAACATATTATTACTACTATTATTATTATTACTATTATCTTTATTATTATTATAACATTATCATTATTATTATTGTCATCATTATCATTATTACCATTATCAATACTATCATTATTATTTTTATTAAAACTAATACTACTTATACTACTTATACTGATATCAAATGCTAATTCAAAGATAAAACTACAAGGTCTTGCAAATTAATCAAAATTAATGTCTCCCACCAATCATTCGTAAAGGATAAGATGTTTTTTTTTGTTGTGATAGCCTTGTTATGATGAGCTTTAAGCATTATGAATAATTATCGGTGTTTAGCTTCAGCCCCCGAGCAGAAATGTTTATCTTTTTATTTTTTTTATTTTTTTTTTTGTGGATCTATGGAAAGTATAATTTGTACTGTAACTAGAAAAAAAAAAACATATATATGAATACCTAAACACATATGCACATGCGCACGCATAAGTACGCATACGCACACACACATACAAACACGCATGTGCTTACGACGAAAGTCCGTGTGCGTGTGTTGTAATTTGTGTTGTCTTTTCGTCTGCATTTATATATACATACATACATACACACGCATGTATATATCATTGATACTCATTCATTATTAAGGTCAAATTTCAAAACAATTTCAAGATTCCCACGTTGCTTTGCATAGAGCCGATCACTTACCGGCAGTTAGTGTCATTCAAAAGCGAGGACGAAATTAATCATACTCTTAAACACAGGCTAATGGATGCGTAGTCACAGTCGGCCTCTGTCACGCGCACACTTTTCTTTTCGTCTTTCGTTTGGTACTTTTATTTTCATTTTCTGTCTCTTTATTTTATGTTTCTGTGTCTCTTTATTTTCATTTTATGTGTGTCTGCCTGCTTCTTTTTTCCTATCTCATTTTTCTTCATTTTTGTTTCCCGTTTAAAAAAAAAAAAAAAAAAAAAATCGGATTGCATCATTTTCTATTTATGCTGATTATCTTCTTCTTTTTTTCTGTGTATTCTGATTATCCTCATTTTCTGGCTATTCCGTCTCTCTTTGTTCTCAGCTCATTTTTCATCCGTTCATTTCCTCTACTTATCCATCTCCTATTCACTCTCCTCCTCCTCCTCTTCTCCCTCCCCCCCTAACCCCCCCCCCCCCCGCTGACCTTACCCATCTTCCCTCCCTCTGACCTTGGTTATGAATGATTGTGACGTCATTCTCTCTCACGACCCTCTTCCCCTCTTTACTCGATCCTCCGCCTTCCTCCCTCCTTCGCTTGTCTCCTCCTCCTGTTTACTCATGGCGGGGTTTTGGAAAATGAGGGTTTATTTGCAAACGGTATATATATTTCTTACTATATTTGTGGGATTTTGTAGTAAGATATATATATGGTATTTGGTTAATATGTGATCATTCGAAGAGGTATACGTTATTAAATTTTGGGATTATTTCGTTTTACAATGATTTGATTGCAGAAATCAGTAATACCAATAGATTAAGCCTAACTCCAAACGGTGCTTTATATAAATTTCATATAACATACTTTCCATTTCTTTAGATCTCTCTTGCACAAAGCTCCGACTGTTCCTTCCTCACCCTTCGCTTCCACGAAACTCAAGACGTGGTTTTGCAACTCTCTGTCTCTCTATGCCTTACCCATGTGTCACTCATAGCTTTACGCCTCACGTTTCTCCTCTGCGTGTCTCCCTCCTTCGCCACTCCCTCCGTCTGAGAAATTCACTCCTTTACACTCCCTGAACTCCGGGCAAGTTGATTTTTTTCCCCGGTGATCACAACATCCTTCTATTTATTGCCCTTTTGTCAACGTGCACTTTCACCCTGTGGCTGTTTGTCTCCCTAATGGCCACAATTTACCTTAATGGTTTCATTATACGGTTTCCCATGGCGTTCTTGTCCTCCCATTATGTGTTTGTGTGTTTGTTTCTGTCATATTATGTCTGTCTTTGTCCGTGTGTGTCTATCTCTATCTCTCTGTATGTCTGTATCTGTGTCTTTGTGTCTGTGTCTGTCTCTCTCTCTCTCTCTCTGTCTCTCTCTCTGCCTCTCTCTCTCTCTCTCTCTCTCTCTCTCTCTCTCTCTCTCTCTCTCTCTCTCTCTCTCTCTCTCTCTCTCTCTCTCTCTCTCTTTCTCTCTCTCTCTCTCTCTCTCTCTCTCTCTCTCTCTCTCTCTCTCTCTCTCTCTCTCTCTCTCTCTCTCTCTCATTCTTCTTGTTACGTTAAGCAGCATTTCTCCCATCAGTTCTCTTCTCTCAAATATAAACAAAGGTTCCCTCGCGTTCGTCTTCGCCTTCGTCTTCGCCTTCGTCTGATATACGGAATAGCGTTTCGAACATTTTTTTTTTTTACATTGTCGTCCTTTGTTTTTTCCTTCTCCCGGTCAACATTTATATTCTTTCTCAATTATCTTCTTTTCCTTTGTCCTCTTCTTCCTTTCTCTTCGTTAATATCAATTCCTCTGTCTAATCACTGCTGTTTCCGCTACCTCGTCCTTATTTCAGTCTCATATGTTCCTTGGTGTAAATTGATGTATACATAAAGAAGGTAAATATGTGTGTGTGTGTGTTTGTGTGCGTGTGTGCTTATATATATATATATATATATGTATATGATAAATATACATTATATATAATATATGAATATATAATATATATATAATATATATATAATATATATATATAATATATATATATATGTGTTTACATAGACACAAACAAGCACACACACACACACACACACACACACACACACACACACACACACACACACACACACACACACACACACACACACAGACATACACATATATATATATATATATATATAGAGAGAGAGAGAGAAAAAAAAAATATATATATAGAGAGAGAAAGAGATAGAGAGAGAGAGATAGAGAGAGAGATAGAGAGAGAAATAGAGAGAGAAATAGAGAGAAATAGAGAGAGAAATAGAGAGAGAGATAGAGAGAGAGAGATAGAGAGAGAGAGAGAGAGAGAGAGAGAGAGAGAGAGAGAGAGAGAGAGAGAGAGAGAGAGAGAGAGATTACGACAGTGAGAGAAATTACGAAAGTGAGAGCGAAAAAAGAGATTGGTAAACAGACAAACAGAAAGACTGGGATGCGGGGAAATCAGCGAATGACAACTGAGAGACAGATAAACATTTAACCAAACAAGTCCGCAGACAAGTAGATAAGAACCCACGAACGTGTCTACATGTGCGTTTACAGATACATTACCTATCTATCAACGTAACAACAGTACATTTATAAGAGACAGAAGAATGAGGCATCAATCAATTTTCGTTTCCAAGATCCGAAAAAATATCAATCTTTCGCTTCAAAACAATAAATCAGGTCTGACGGCATTTCTTCCCTGGTGGCCTCTTCGTCGCCTGAGTTCCCTAGAGCCCCGCCTCTCGCACTCTGTACTATCATTAATCTCATCCTTACTGATAACTATCTAAACCTATACATGTCCGGGAGATGGATTACCACTTTATTCCATTAGCGTGGTTATATTATTAACGGGGGTTCACTGTATACCCATAAGTGAAGGCCGTTCGCGGTAGTCGAATGCAATTGTGTGTGTGTTTGGGTGCTTGTGTGTGTCTGTGTGTGAGTGTGAGTGTGCGTATTCGTGCGTGCGTGTGAGAGACGGAAGAGCTGGGATTAGTCCTTCAGTTGTGTATAATTAAGTGTACTTAAGGTTCTTGTTATTAGCATAGACTTTCCTCCCTGTGCATTGGCGTATACCATGCTCGCGCTCTTTTATATATATATACACTTTATACATACATACATCTATATATATGTGTGTGTGTGTGTGTACATGTATGTATATAAATTCACGGTTATTTTTACAAGACACCCATGCATATTATTAAATATTTCTACCTACTCATGCAGAGAAAATTAATGCATGAAAGATAATGCACGTAAAGAACACAGTCCTACTAAAAGCAAGTAAACGTAAAAAAACACATCATGTAGAGAGAAATCCCTTCAATATACGCATTCATAAGCAAGCGTTTCATACAGAGAGAGAGAGAGAGAGAGAGAGAGAGAGAGAGAGAGAGAGAGAGAGAGAGAGAGAGAGAGAGAGAGAGAGAGAGAGAGAGAGAGATTGAGAAGGAAAGATAGAGATATTGAGAATGAGAGAGAGCGAGATTAAGAAAGAGAGATGGAAAGAGATATTGAGAAAGAGAGAGAGTGAATAAAAAACAATCGTGCTCCAACCGGGCAGGAAGATATAGCAGCACTCGAGCCTTGTTTACGCAAACTCCCATGTAGAGGGATGCAGGTTTGGCTAAGGTGAAGTTTACAAATTACTCCCTAGTCATGATGGAATGTGTCATGACTTACGCTCACCTTTATTACGCCTCGCCAAGAAAAGGAGGAGGAATTTTGTGGAGATTCGTGGACTCTTTGTTTGTTTGTTTAGTTGATTATTCATTTCATAATATATTTATTCATGGCAATATGTTTGGATGGATAATGTACTTTAGTGTCCTGGCTTTGCAACATTGCGTGGCCTTTTTGCTCTAGATGAAAAAAACAAAAAAGAACAAGAAAATATGATGGAAAAGGATAAATCTGTCTTTTATTATTTAACTCAGAAACCCAAAACAGAAATTATAGATAGATAAAGACAGAAATAGATAAATATAGGTATCGACTGATAGATACAGATATGTACTGTCTCTATATGTATATATATATATATATATATATATATATATGCGTATATATATATGTATATATATACACATATATCTATGTGTATATATATACATATATATATATACATAAATTGTGCACTTTTGGTTGTTTTAGGGAGTTCTATCATAGATGATAATGCAATCCTTCACGAAGTTGGGGCAGATGACGTGATGTCACGATATCCATCTTTTACAGTCTCTAATCTTCCAATACCCATGGCAGAGATCACAGACCACACCATCACCTTGATAGGGAATTTTACTCGTGCTTTGTGGCAGTTGGTCTTTCTCTCTGCTGGTTCTGACTGGAACATTCGAATAAAACTCTCTTGAGCTCCATCTCCAGCATGACCTTTGCCTCATCTTGCGTTTGAACCAAAAGTTAAACATATTAGATGTAAAATTTTGTTACTAACATAGATTTTTTTTCCATGTATGCATATGTATTTCACTAAATTATGTTTGAGTCCTATAGGAACGTAGTTGAAAGGAAGATTTAAGTGAGCTTTACCTTTTCCCAATCCTCTGATGTCCAATTCTTGTGAGCCTTTGCCCAGGCCAGTCGTTGCTGGCTAGTCTTAGCACCTTGGTTGTCCTGCATGCACGGTATCCCATCTCATTTAACTATTTCTAACTGTCGAGGGCTTACAATAGACTGTCTGTGAGAAGAGACAGACTTTCTTTCACACTTTCCTCTTTGATTGGGCTCATGGTTTTCCAAATGATCAAGTTTTCTTTTCACTTTCACTGAAATTTTGGAAACACCCCCATTCTTGGTTATATCCCATTGGCTAAAAAACGATTCTTGGAGATAACCTGCAATAGCAGAAACAAGTCCACTTCATTCAGATCCTTCCCTTTACCCATGGTGCTTCAGTAGGCAGTCTTGAGTCGATTTGCACGGTAGAAGGGTTAGATTTAGTCAATGGTAGCAGTGCATGTACATTCGCGTGTTATGAGAAAACAGCTGGAAACCGGAAGTCTGGGAACAGTGTTAAAGGTCAGATATCAGTTGTGACACTTGTGAGGAATAAGGGAATGCTTGCAAACTTCTAAAATATGGAAATTTTGGCTTGACATAACTTTTTCTTCTTAATTAATTTAGCAAGATTCTAAATACTACGTAGAATAAACAATAAATAGGCGTGGTCCTTTTCATTGTATATACTCTACAGAACTCACAGGGAGAAATAAAGCACAATATCCGTCCCTAGTTTCAATAATTATATCAGTACCGCATATATATGTATGTTAGTAGGTACGTGTGTGTGTGTGTGTGTATGTGTGTGTGTGTGTGTGTGTGTGTGTGTGTGTGTGTGTGTGTTTGTGTGTGTGTGTGTGCGTGTGTGTGTGTCTGTGTATGTCTGTCTGTCTGTGTCTGTATATATATATATAGAGAGAGAGAGAGAGAAGACAGAGAAACAGAGAGAGAGAGAGAGAGAGAGAGAGAGAGAGAGAGAGAGAGAGAGAGAGAGAGAGAGAGAGAGAGAGAGAGAGAGAGAGAGACAGACATAGAGAGAGAGGGAGAGAGAGAGAGAGAGAGAGACAGAGAGAGAGAGAGAGAGAGAGAGAGAGAGAGAGAGATCGTAAAGCGGTATTTTTGAGCACTGATTCATTCAAGGACAACAAATCATGATTTTTTAAAGCCATTTCCGCCGATTCGCCTCAGTGAAGAAATTCTTGAGATTTTCCTCTTCATCTTCCTCTTCTTAACCAAGTAAATATCTCAGAATTGCTTTTAATTTGTTTACATGTTGCGTTGCCAAGGAGACAGACAATATGTGTATGTTTTTTTTTTTTTAAGAATAATGTGTAAAGAAAACAAGAAAATAAAAGAATGTTAATTAAAAGATAAAAGACGATAACAAACATTTATATAATGAAAATGAAACGAAAAACGACGAATATTGATGATAAAATAAAAATCATCTTAAAATGATGTTAATTCTAAGGGTGATGGTGATGATAATAATGATAAATATACCGATTATAACAACGAAAATATTGATAACAGTAATAATAACAATAATAATAATAGTAATAATTATAATGATAATAATGATAATGATGATAATAATAATGATAATGATAATAATGTAATGATAATAGTAAAGATAATAGGATGATAATTACATTAACAACAACAATAACGACGAGAATGATAAAAATGGAATAATAAGAATAATCGTAATAACAATATTTAAAATAACAATAACAGCAACAACGAACAACAACCACAACGATAATAACAATAGTAATAATAATGATAATAACGGTAATAATGGTAATAATAATCATAATACTAATGATAATGATATAACTTCACCAAGAACAAGAAAAAAAAAAACTGCAACAAACAAAACAATAACAACAACGACAGTTATAGTATCATTAATGATAGTGACTATAACAAATATGGAAATATGTCTGTTAACATTTATTGAAATTGCCACCTTTATGCTTGTATGATATCATTCGTAACCTTAATTTCGTTATTTTTTTCAGGTTATTTATGGATATAATTATAATCTTATTATCTCCATTATTCCCATTATTTGTTTTTATTATTATGGTCGGCATCAGCGTCCTTCCAGAGATCAGATCATCTGTGAGACGACGTTAAGAAGGCCTTCGGCGTTTGGATAGAAAGTATATATATACATACATATATATATATATATATATATATATATCTAACACATACATACACATGTGCATGTGTGTGTTATCTGTGCATGTGCGTGTGTGTGTGTGTGTGTGTGTGTGTGTGTGTGTGTGTGCGTGTGTGTGTGTGTGTGTGTGTGTGTGTGTGTGTGTGTGTGTGTACATATATATATATATATATATATATTTATATTTATATTTATATATGTATGTATGTATGTATGTATATATATTATGATTATCATGATGGGCTAGTCAGCTTCAGCAATTGCAAGAAAGGGCGCATAGGTATGTGCAATCACAAAATCCCGACTAGCCCGTCTCAGCCAGCTGAAGTGTGTACAGGAGCTTCAAGCTGGGGTTGGAAAGGATCTTTTCATCCCGCGGTAAAGAATGTGTTTTCCTATACAGCCATGACAAGGGTATCCAGAATATGATAATGGAAATGAAAATGATAGAGAGATAAATAGATAGACAGATACATAGATAGATAAATGGATGAATAGATAGATTAGATAGATATAGGTATCGTGTGTATGTGTGTGTGTGTGTGTGTGTGTGTGTGTGTGTGTGTGTGTGTGTGTGTGTGTGTGTGTGCATGTGTGTTATCACATCCTTACAACATAACCTGTATTGTTAAAAGCAATGTGTGATTTAAACTTATATCCCATAAATATCACCGGTACCGCTTGCGCTGTTCTTCCCTTAGTGACGTATCTTTTAGCCAAGGAGAGTACCGTTTGCGTGGTGGGCTTCGAAGACACCCTAACACAACACACCCTTCGTGGATACCTCAATGACAACTTATTTCCAAAAGTGACTTCACACCCTTCTTCCTCGCACCTTTACCCACCCTTATCCAAGCACTTCGTTAAACGTTCCTTGCCACACTTTTTAGATTTGTTCTTTTGCAAAGCGTTTATTTCTTCTCCGTGATGCTATTTAAACCGGCTTAAGGAGACTTGATATGGATCGTGTAATTGTGTGTACACATGTCCTGTAAATGTTGAAGACTATGTATGTATATATATACATATACATATTAATAGAATATATGAATAAATACATACATTTGTATATGTATGTATTTTATTTGTATGTATGTGTGTATGGATGTATGCATGTATGCAGGTATGTATGTGTTTTTTTTCTTTCTTTCTACCCCCCCCCCCCTCTCTCTCTCTATCTATGTGTGTGTTTGTGCGCGCGCGCACACACACACACACACACACACACACACACACACACACACACACACACACACACAAACACATAAATATATATATATATATATATATATATATACATATATACATATATACATATATGTACATACGCATTAATTATCTTATATTTAGTTATCTATCTATCTATCTACATCTATTTATCTCTCTCTCTCTCTCTATATATATATATATATACATATATATACCTATACAGAGCATCGTATACACGGAACAACGTCGTAATTGAAAATGATAATGTGCCTAACGATGAGACGCGCAATTATAATCCATCGCAAGCCAAGACGAATGATGCTTGAAGGACCATTATAGACAATGATCAGCCTCTATGACACCATAATCAGATGTAATTTTCATAACCAAAACGTCAACAATATATATAGTTTTCTTAATTGCTACGAACGGCGAAGTTAACCACGACTTTCCGACCATTACATCTTCTTCGTCAACCGTGATGTAAAACCTACCATTTTAAAAGATTATTCCCTAATCAAATCAATGCAGACATAGTACTTCCCTTTGCATGTTATGCCACTAGCACTAAAAGAACACGTCTTTTGCTTCATCACATATAATTATGTGAATTAAGCCTTGTTTTAGGTTTACTGCGCGCGCTCGTAGGTAGATGGCGTTCGTGTAGAATAAACAAAGATTCATTTTTTGTTATTTTCTGTTTTGTTTTTGTTCCTTGGAAGAATATAACATTTAGATAATGTTATGTAGACGGGGGGGGGGGGGGTAGGGAATGAATCTGCGGCTGGTAATTATTTAGTGATATTAATGATTTTCACGACCTTCGCAGTGGGAAATGTAAGTGACGATGCAAAAAACTGAAGGGCTTTCAATTTCAAAGGGAAATGCTACAAAATGAATGAAATTAGATAAAACACCAAGAATATCTGTTTTTGTCAGTCAGTTAATGATTACAGGTCACCTGTAAAAGTCATTTTCAAAGTCATTTTCAAAAAAGGATCTGATACTACCGCAGGTAAAATGCAAAATATGCGTCCTCCACACAAACAATGTAAGTTCATCTTCCTGGCGAACAATTTAAGTTTACAGTGTACACAATATTAGCCTTTCTTTTGTACTAGTATAATACAAAATTACCTTTATATTAGTGTACAATATATGTCAATATTACATTGGTAAGTATCCCAACGCTGGTAACACTGCATTTTATCCTTTGTTTAGTCACGTGACCTTGCG
>NC_061854.1:28103814-28106314 GCF_019202785.1 Penaeus chinensis
TGCCCTCTCTCTTCCACTGTTTCTTGCTTTGTTGCCTCTCTCTTCCTCTGTTTCTTGGCTTTGTTGCCCTCTCTCTTCCTCTGTTTCTGGCTTTGTTGCCCTCTCTCTTCCTCTGTTTCTTGGCTTTGTTGCCCTCTCTCTTCCTCTGTTTCTTCGCTTTGTTGCCCTCTCTCTCTTCCTCTGTTTCTTGGCTTTGTTGCCCTCTCTCTTCCTCTGTTTCTTCGCTTTGTTGCCCTCTCTCTTCCTCTGTTTCTTGGCTTTGTTGCCCTCTCTCTTCCTCTGTTTCTTCGCTTTGTTGCCCTCTCTCTTCCTCTGTTTCTTGGCTTTGTTGCCCTCTCTCTTCCTCTGTTTCTTGGCTTTGTTGCCCTCTCTCTTCCTCTGTTTCTTCGCTTTGTTGCCCTCTCTCTTCCTCTGTTTCTTGGCTTTGTTGCCCTCTCTCTTCCTCTGTTTCTTCGCTTTGTTGCCCTCTCTCTTCCTCTGTTTCTTCGCTTTGTTGCCCTCTCTCTTCCTCTGTTTCTTCGCTTTGTTGCCCTCTCTCTTCCTCTGTTTCTTGGCTTTGTTGCCCTCTCTCTTCCTCTGTTTCTTCGCTTTGTTGCCCTCTCTCTTCCTCTGTTTCTTGGCTTTGTTGCCCTCTCTCTTCCTCTGTTTCTTGGCTTTGTTGCCCTCTCTCTCTTCCTCTGTTTCTTGGCTTTGTTGCCCTCTCTCTTCCTCTGTTTCTTCGCTTTGTTGCCCTCTCTCTTCCTCTGTTTCTTGGCTTTGTTGCCCTCTCTCTTCCTCTGTTTCTTGGCTTTGTTGCCCTCTCTCTTCCTCTGTTTCTTCGCTTTGTTGCCCTCCTCTCTTCTCTGTTTCTTCGCTTTGTTGCCCTCTCTCTTCCTCTGTTTCTTGGCTTTGTTGCCCTCTCTCTTCCTCTGTTTCTTGGCTTTGTTGCCCTCTCTCTCCCTCTGTTTCTTCGCTTTGTTGCCCTCTCTCTTCCTCTGTTTCTTCGCTTTGTTGCCCTCTCTCTTCCTCTGTTTCTTCGCTTTGTTGCCCTCTCTCTTCCTCTGTTTCTTCGCTTTGTTGCCCTCTCTCTTCCTCTGTTTCTTCGCTTTGTTGCCCTCTCTCTCTCTCTGTTTCTTGGCTTTGTTGCCCTCTCTCTTCCTCTGTTTCTTCGCTTGTTGCCCCCTCTCCTCCCTTCGGTTTCTTCGCCTTTGTTGCCTCTCTCTTCCTCTGTTTCTTGCTTTGTTGCCCTCTCTCTTCCTCTGTTTCTTCGCTTTGTTGCCCTCTCTCATTCCTCTGTTTCTTGGCTTTGTTGCCCTCTCTCTCCCCCTCTGTTTCTTGGCTTGGTTGGCCTCTCTCTTCTCTGTTTCTTGCTTTGTTGCCCTCTCTCTCTCTGTTTCTTCGCTTTTGTTTGTGCCCTCTTCTCTCCCTCTGTTTCTTCGTTTGTTGCCTCTCTCTTCCCTCTGTTTCTTGGCTTTGTTTGCCACTCTCTTCCCTCCTGTTTCTTCGCTTTGATTGCCCTCATCTCTTCCCTTCTGTTTCTTCGCTTTTGTTGCCGTTCTCTTCCTCTGTTTCTTTTCGCTTTGTTGCCCTCTCTCTCTCCTCTGTTTCTTCGCTTTGTTGCCCCCTCTCTTCCCTCCTGTTTCTTCCGGCTTTGTTGCCCTCATCTCTCCCTGTCTGTTTCTTGGCTTTGTTGCCCTCTCTCTCCCTCTGTTTCTTCGCTTTGTTTGCCCTCCCTCTCCCTCTGTTTCTTCGCTTTGTTGGCCCTCTCTCTTCCTCTGTTTCTTCGCTTGATGCCCTTCTGTCTCTCCTCTGTGTCTTCGCTTTTTTGCCTTCTCCTCTCTGTTTCTTCGGCTTTGTTGCCCTCTCTCTTTCCTCTGTTTCTTCGCTTTGTTGCCCTCTCTCTTCCTCTGTTTCTTCGCTTTGTTGCCCTCTCTCTTCCTCTGTTTCTTCGCTTTGTTGCCCTCTCTCTCCTCTGTTTCTTCGCTTTGTTGCCCCTCTCTTTCCTCTGTTTCTTGCTTTGTTGCCCTCTCTCTTCCTCTGTTTCTTCGCTTTGTTGCCCTCTCTCTTCCTCTGTTTCTTGGCTTTGTTGCCCTCTCTCTTCCTCTGTTTCTTGGCTTTGTTGCCCTCTCTCTCCCTCTGTTTCTTCGCTTTGTTGCCCTCTCTCTTCCTCTGTTTCTTGCTTTGTTGCCCTCTCTCTCCTCTGTTTCTTCGCTTTGTTGCCCTCTCTCTTCCTCTGTTTCTTCGCTTTGTTGCCCTCTCTCTCCTCTGTTTCTTCGCTTTGTTGCCCTCTCTCTTCCTCTGTTTCTTGCTTTGTTGCCCTCTCTCTTCCTCTGTTTCTTCGCTTTGTTGCCCTCTCTCTTCCTCTGTTTCTTCGCTTTGTTGCCCTCTCTCTTCCTCTGTTTCTTCGCTTTGTTGCCCTCTCTCTTCCTCTGTTTCTTCGCTTTGTTTGCCCTCTCTCTTCCTCTGTTTCTTCGCTTTGTTGCCCTCTTCTCTCCTCTGTTTCTTCGCTTTGTTGCCCTCT
>NC_061854.1:28118814-28126314 GCF_019202785.1 Penaeus chinensis
TTTCTCTTCTCTTCCCCCTCTCTCTTTCTCTTCTCTTCCCCCTCTCTCTTTCTCTTCTCTTCCCCCTCTCTCTTTCTCTTCTCTTCCCCCTCTCTCTTTCTCTTCTCTTCCCCCTCTCTCTTTCTCTTCTCTTCCCCCTCTCTCTTTCTCTTCTCTTCCCCCTCTCTCTTTCTCTTCTCTTCCCCCTCTCTCTTTCTCTTCTCTTCCCCCTCTCTCTTTCTCTTCTCTTCCCCCTCTCTCTTTCTCTTCTCTTCCCCCTCTCTCTTTCTCTTCTCTTCCCCCTCTCTCTTTCTCTTCTCTTCCCCCTCTCTCTTTCTCTTCTCTTCCCCCTCTCTCTTTCTCTTCTCTTCCCCCTCTCTCTTTCTCTTCTCTTCCCCCTCTCTCTTTCTCTTCTCTTCCCCCTCTCTCTTTCTCTTCTCTTCCCCCTCTCTCTTTCTCTTCTCTTCCCCCTCTCTCTTTCTCTTCTCTTCCCCCTCTCTCTTTCTCTTCTCTTCCCCCTCTCTCTTTCTCTTCTCTTCCCCCTCTCTCTTTCTCTTCTCTTCCCCCTCTCTCTTTCTCTTCTCTTCCCCCTCTCTCTTTCTCTTCTCTTCCCCCTCTCTCTTTCTCTTCTCTTCCCCCTCTCTCTTTCTCTTCTCTTCCCCCTCTCTCTTTCTCTTCTCTTCCCCCTCTCTCTTTCTCTTCTCTTCCCCCTCTCTCTTTCTCTTCTCTTCCCCCTCTCTCTTTCTCTTCTCTTCCCCCTCTCTCTTTCTCTTCTCTTCCCCCTCTCTCTTTCTCTTCTCTTCCCCCTCTCTCTTTCTCTTCTCTTCCCCCTCTCTCTTTCTCTTCTCTTCCCCCTCTCTCTTTCTCTTCTCTTCCCCCTCTCTCTTTCTCTTCTCTTCCCCCTCTCTCTTTCTCTTCTCTTCCCCCTCTCTCTTTCTCTTCTCTTCCCCCTCTCTCTTTCTCTTCTCTTCCCCCTCTCTCTTTCTCTTCTCTTCCCCCTCTCTCTTTCTCTTCTCTTCCCCCTCTCTCTTTCTCTTCTCTTCCCCCTCTCTCTTTCTCTTCTCTTCCCCCTCTCTCTTTCTCTTCTCTTCCCCCTCTCTCTTTCTCTTCTCTTCCCCCTCTCTCTTTCTCTTCTCTTCCCCCTCTCTCTTTCTCTTCTCTTCCCCCTCTCTCTTTCTCTTCTCTTCCCCCTCTCTCTTTCTCTTCTCTTCCCCCTCTCTCTTTCTCTTCTCTTCCCCCTCTCTCTTTCTCTTCTCTTCCCCCTCTCTCTTTCTCTTCTCTTCCCCCTCTCTCTTTCTCTTCTCTTCCCCCTCTCTCTTTCTCTTCTCTTCCCCCTCTCTCTTTCTCTTCTCTTCCCCCTCTCTCTTTCTCTTCTCTTCCCCCTCTCTCTTTCTCTTCTCTTCCCCCTCTCTCTTTCTCTTCTCTTCCCCCTCTCTCTTTCTCTTCTCTTCCCCCTCTCTCTTTCTCTTCTCTTCCCCCTCTCTCTTTCTCTTCTCTTCCCCCTCTCTCTTTCTCTTCTCTTCCCCCTCTCTCTTTCTCTTCTCTTCCCCCTCTCTCTTTCTCTTCTCTTCCCCCTCTCTCTTTCTCTTCTCTTCCCCCTCTCTCTTTCTCTTCTCTTCCCCCTCTCTCTTTCTCTTCTCTTCCCCCTCTCTCTTTCTCTTCTCTTCCCCCTCTCTCTTTCTCTTCTCTTCCCCCTCTCTCTTTCTCTTCTCTTCCCCCTCTCTCTTTCTCTTCTCTTCCCCCTCTCTCTTTCTCTTCTCTTCCCCCTCTCTCTTTCTCTTCTCTTCCCCCTCTCTCTTTCTCTTCTCTTCCCCCTCTCTCTTTCTCTTCTCTTCCCCCTCTCTCTTTCTCTTCTCTTCCCCCTCTCTCTTTCTCTTCTCTTCCCCCTCTCTCTTACGATACCTCGGGGCATCCAGGCCATGATCGCGTCTGTTTGGCCGTTGTCGTTAGCGATGGCGAATCTGTTGCTATTTCTGTTACTGCTGCCGGTGTTACTGTTATTGTCACTGTGTCACCGGTTGGTTGCTGATGTATATAAGTCAACGATGGACGAACATGTCTGTGGTAGTGGTAACGATGTTTCATTACTTGTTGCAGAAGATGCAGTGGTTGTATATTATTGTAACTGATTCTTTACGTGACCTAGATTTTTTTTTTTTTTTTTCGCTGTTATTCGAACAACTTTAATGTTCGCTCGATTACTGTCAGTATTTATCATTTTCGTTCGCTAAACACGTTTCTTTTTGACCTGTCAAAAATAAAAAACTTTAATTTACGCTAGTAGAAAAAAAACAGGAAAATGATGTTGAAGTACATTCATATTTATGCCTTCGATTTCCTTTTGTTTTCGTCGAATTACCTTATCTCTCAAGGAAAAAAATAATAAACATAAACGTACTGAAAAAAAATACCATGTACATATATAAACAATAGAAGAAATAACTAAATACATGATATAATAAACAAATATCGATATGCGCCCAAAACAAACCAACACAAAAATCAAACTAGTCAATTAATCAGTACAAAACCACAACACAAACAACAAGGATTCAATCGTTTGCCTGAATTCTAAGCGAATCCCGGCCGTTCCGCCTCGACCTATTGTGACGTCACGAAATCTCCCGCGTAATGAGGAACTAACGGCTACCAGAAGGTGATCATTGTCCGTTCTTGTATGGCAGAATAAAAGGGGAAAAAAATCTATTTTTTTTTTTCTTTTCATTCAAAATGCTCTACATATTTACGAAGGAATATTAGGTGGATGTGTCTCGTCTTCTTGGACTTTATAATATGGAAATAGATAGAGGGATGGGGCTGATAGATAGATACGTAGCTAGATCAAAAATGGTTAGATAGAATTAGATAGCAAATTGATATTTAAACACACCAATAGACTAATTGCAAGATGAAAATTGTTGAAATATATTATTGATATCAGGTAATGATAATGCAACTAATTATACGATAATGAAATATCAAAATCAACGAAAATCAACAAGAGCAATGATGGTAATGATAATGACTGATAACAATAATGATAATAGGGAATTATAATGATAATATATACGGCAACAGCAATAATAAAAACAAGGATAATAACAAGAAAAAAAAAAAACTTAAATGCAAGTAATTACAAGAGGAAGAACTAGATAAATATGAAGATAGAGAATATTACCAATAGAATATAATTATAGTAATTGTAACAATAGTAATGACGATATAAATGAAAGTAGTAACAATGATAATACTGGAAATAATAATAGCAGAAGTAATAGTAACGGTAATAATAATAGTAATAGTAACAAAATAATGGTAATGTTAATAGAAATAATAATAATGATGATAATAATGATGATGACAAATACGATAAAAATAATGATGATGATGATGATGATGATTAATGAAATCATCTTTATCAATATTATCATTATTACCATACTACTACTACTAATAAGAATGATAAAACTAAAATGATATTATTATTATAATTATCATTATTATCATTGGTATTATTATCATTCTTATTCTTATTCTTACCATTATAATAATAATAGTAATAATAATAATAATAACAGTAATAATAATAATTAAAAAAATGTGTATTATCATTATTATTATTATTATGATTATCATTATCATTATTATCGATGTCATTACCAATAATGATAATGATAATAATAATAATAATAATAATAATAATAATAATTATGATAATAATAATGATAATTATAATAATGATGATGAGGATAATAATGATAATAATGATAATAATAATAATAATAATGATAATAATAATAATAATGATAATAATAATAATAATAACAATGAGGGGAATAATGATAATAATGATAATAATACTAATAATAGTTATACTACTACTACTACTATTAACAATAATAAGAATAATAAGAGTAGTAATAATGATAATGATAATAGTAATTACAATAACAATAACAATAACAATAATGAAATAATGATGATAATGAGTAAAGATGATAATAGTAGTAATGATAAAAATACTACTACTAATAACAGTAATAAAATAATAACAATAATGATAATAATAATAATGATGATAATTATAATTATAGTAATAGTACTAATAATGATAATTATACAAATATTGATAATAATAATAATATTAATAATAACAAGAATAATGATGATAATAGTAATAATGATAAAAATGATAATACAAAAAATAATTATAATAACAACAATTATAATACTAACAAAAGCATTAATACTAGTAATGATATTAACACTAATAATAGTAAGAATAATCTAATGATAATGAAAATAATAACGGTGATAATAATGATAATAATAATGGTTATCATAATGTAAATGACAATAGTAATAACAATAGCAAAAAACTTAAGGATTATAATGATCATAACTTAATTCATTAATGATCATAATAACAGAAATAATGAAAATACCAGTGATGATAATGATAATAGAACAACAATAATAATAATAATTATGATAATGATAATAATAATAATATTGATGATAATGATACTGATAATATAATATATAAAAGATAATAACATTATAATAGTAATAAGTAATAGTAATAACAATGATAAAAGTAATGGTGACAATAATGATGGTAATAATATTGGTAATAAAAAGATATAACAATATTAATGGTATTGATAATAAAAAAAAAAAAAAATAATAATAATAACAAAAAAAATGATAATAATGATAATCAAATTAATAATGATAACAACAATAATGATAATAATAATGACCACAATAATAACAAGAAGAAGAAGAAGAAGAATTAAATAATAATGATAATAATAATAATAATAATGATTATTATCATTATAAGAAAAGTAATATTGATAATAAAAAAAATTATGATAATGATCATACTCATAACAATTACAATAATAAGTACTAATTATAAAAGTAAGGAGGAAAAATACGAATGATGATAATAATAATAAAATAATAACAGTAATAATGATAATAATAATAATAGTAATAATGATGATAATAATAATAATAATAATGATAATAATAATTATGATAATGATAATAATGATAATAATAATAATAGTAATAATAATGATATTAATAATGATGATGATAATAATAATAATAATAATAGTAATAATAATATGAATAATGATAATAATAATGAGAATAAGTAATAAGGAAAAATACGAATAATGATAATAATAATAATAATAATAATAGTAATAATAATAATAACACTAACACTACTATTACTAGTAATGAGAGTAACGGGAACAATAATAAAAACAATGATAATAATAATATCTACAGTAAAACTTATTATCATAATGATAATAATAATAAAACGAGTTATTATAATGATACTGATAATGAGAATGATAATAATAATGATAATAACAATTGTGATTGCGATAAAGAAAGTACTTATATTTAGAATAGTAATAACAATAAAATTAGTAAAATAATAATAGAAATAATGATAATAATATTACTACTACCTCAATTACTGCTAATAATAATATGATAATGGCATCAATAACAAAAATATCAATGATTTTAGCCATAATTACAAAAAAATAACATTAACTGAATGAAAGATAAAAACGATAATTATATAAGACCGTTTACATCGACATCAATCACACAGAATTCGTGACAATGCGAGAAAGAAAATGCATAAAAAGAAAGATGGCGAGAGAGAGAGAGAGAGAGAGAGAGAGAGAGAGAGAGAGAGAGAGAGTGAGAGAGTGAGAGAGAGAGAGAGAGAGAGAGAGAGAGAGAGAGAGAGAGAGAGAGAGAGAGAGAGAGAGAGAGAGAGAGAGAGAGAGAGAACGTAATAACCACCACCGATACGAACCAGCCCCTCCGTAACGACTCGCAGAAGGAGGTCAGAGCCAAGACCCTCCCAGAGATACCGACATCAACCTGCAGAAGTGCCACGTCCGCCGCCCCTGGGGATAACGGAGACCCTTCCTCAATGTAGGTGATGGGAAGTGTGTGGCTGGAGGGAAGGGGGGGGGGGGATGGGAGGGATGTGGGATGGGGGAAGGGGAGGGGAGTGGGAGGGATGTGGGGAAGGTTGGGGGATAAGGGGATGGGGGAAGGGGTGGGTCTGCAGGGAGGGGAGGGAGGGAGGGGGGTTGAAGGATCAGGTGCGTGCAAGATAATCGTGAAGGATGTGGTGATTGTTCGGGGTGGGATGGAAGGGGGGTGGGTGTTTTTTCGGGGGGGGGGGGGGGGGGGGGGGGGAGTTAAAAATGAGGATACGAAAATGGTCGTAGTAATAGATAGATAGATATATCCGCGAATGGATGGGGAAGAGGGATAGCAGAGTCAAGGGAGGGTACGGGGGAAGATTGAGAAATAGAGCAATCATTTGTCTTAAGTATTACAATCATTAAGTCGACCACGAAATAAGTATCATTATACATTCACGTAATAAGGTAGTTTAGTATAATTTAGTTACCTCGTACAATGTTTACAAATGAAGGATTAAGAAGGATTTGCCTGATGATATGGAAGCTTTCGTTGCCCCGAGATGTGCATGAGAAGATATGCATTGTGGGAAAATGAATCAGTAATATAATCAAGTCAGGCAGACGATATAATTATAAATTGAAACCCGCCGGCTAACTCGTGATCATTCTTAACTGGCAGTTCTCTGTGTTTGAATCAACGACCAATTCATTTTTCGTTACCTGTTTGAATCACCTACTTTCTCATCTTATACATTCAAAAATACATAGAGATTATTGTAGGGATCAAACAGGGGTGACTGGAATATATTTGGATCACTTTCACCTTGTAGTTGAAGTCTCCAAACAGCCAAATGCACTTTTTACACCATTTTCTATATTTTCATGTTAATGAAGATCTACTTTTTTTTTTTCTTTTTGTTTTAATCTAGACTTTCCTTACCAATATATCTTCTTATTTGTCTCTTTATATACAGACCTGAACCATGGAGAGATGACGAGTGAGTCAACATTCCTAAGAGAAGAGACTTCCCTGCCTCCCCCCCAGCGGTCAAGGTGAAGGAGAGTCCTATGTAGTACGTGTCCCAAAGGTCAAAGCATCTCGCAGAATATTCGTCAACGCCATCCACGTCTACTAGAGGAAATAGCCAACGCTCGCAGGTATTTCCCAGGGGAGGTGTGGCGGCCAGAGGAGGAGGACGACTTCCCCTCGCAGCTTCTCTCGCATCCCTTGGTTCACGACGGACTTAGCACCGACGACGCCTCTTTGTCTTTATCATGGTTTATAGATCCGCATGTTTGGTTCTTTCTCTCTTCGTTCCGGTCTCTGGATTGGGTGTTTGGTTCTTTCTGTTTCTGTCTGCGTGCTGAGCTGTCCGTGTGTCCGTTTGTTTGTCTGTTTGACTATTTGTCTGTTGCCTGTTAGTCTCCTTCTCTTCATCCCTGTCTATTAGTCTAGTCATTTCTGTAAATGCCTGTCTGTTATGTCTATCTACTTGTTATCTATTTATCTACTTCTATATGTTGACCTATCTATGAAATGAATGAT
>NC_061854.1:28136314-28138814 GCF_019202785.1 Penaeus chinensis
CAGATATATATATATATATATATATATATATATATATATATATGTATATATATGTATATGTATATATATATATATATATATATATAGAGAGAGAGAGAGAGAGAGAGAGAGAGAGAGAGAGAGCGAGAGAGAGAGAGAGAGAGAGAGAGAGTTATTTAAAAAAAAAAAAGGAAAAGGATGATGATAATGAAGAGGAGGAGGAGGAAGAAAAAGAAGAAGAAACGAGAAAAAAAAAAAAAAAAACAGAGTACCATTTGGGCTGCCTCCCTCGACTTCTCCACGCCCTTCCCTCTCCCTTTCTACCAGCAGTAAAGAAAAGTGTCGCTCTCCCTTCCATTAACCATTATGTCTTCGCTTCATTTTACGAGACACCGGAGACAGCTGTTAGTTTATTGTTCAACTGTGTAAAGTAACCCGAATTAAACAGATAAACATGTGTATGAATGAGTAAAATTAGTATAAAAAGGTTTATGTATTTCTGAAAAGGGTGTTTAAGGTAAGACTGTTTTATTAGTATAAAAAGGTTAATGTATTTGTGCCTAGGTTATTTAAGGCAACATTTCATAAATGGTTTGATAAATAATAATTGAAAAAAAATACATTTATAGACATAGGAGAAAATAAAATAAGAATTAAAAACGTAAATACATTGGTGTTCAATGTCTTTATGATAAAACTACTAATTTATAGCTTGTATATAAATCACTCTGCAGTTCTCTATTTGCGAATATTTTGATACATAAATCAGCGTATAATGTTTAGGATGATAATGTTCACAACAGGAGTTTTAGGAGTAAAAAAAAATACATTATTGATTGCAGTGATAAAACGATGATAATGATGACAGTAAATAGAATAATTAAATATTGATAAGGGTAATTATATGAGTTGCAATAGGTGTAGTAATAGCAATTTTGATAACAATAGTAACAAAGACGATAGGAATGATAACAGCAGTTGCATCAGTAACGAAAACAACAACAAAAACAAAATGACCAATAGCAGCAGCAATGAAAATGATAAAAATATTTGATGATAATAATGGTAAATATAATCATGATAATAACAATATTGATGAAAATAATAATAATGATGATGATGATAATTGTAATAATGATAATGATAATAATAATAATAATAATAATAATAATAATAATAATAATAATAATGATGATGATAGTAACAATGATAATAATAATAATAATAATAATAATAATAATAACGAAAATAATGATTATTACAAAAATAGTAATAACAATGATAATATAGCAATAACAATGATAATAATATTAGTAACAATAATAACAATAAAATGATAATGATGATGATGATGATGATGATGATGATGATGGTGACGATGATGATGATAATAATGATAATGATAATAACAAAAATGAAAATGATAATAATAATAACAGCAACAACAACATCAACAACAATAATGATAAAGATAATAATAATAATAATAATAATAATGATGATGATGATGATGATGATGATAATAATAATAATAATAATAATGATAATAATAATAATAATAATAATAATAATAATGATAAAATAATAATAATAATAATAACAATAATAATAACAACAACAATAATGATAATAGTAATTATAATATCAATAATAATGACAGCAACAAGATTAATACTCCTTATCAAGAACTGATAAACAAATCGAAAAAAAGAAAAGAAAAAAGAAAGAAAAAAATCCAGTGAAAATATAGTTACAAAAACGAGAGAAGGCTTAGGTGCGGCGAGGCCAGGCCGGAGTAAAGTGCCATTATGCGTCGCGTCCCTTGCCTGAAATTCAAACCAGACGCGTTCAGATGGAAAGCAAAGTGGCGCGGCAGCTCTGGAAGGAGGCTGAGAAACCAAGGTCTATTATACGTATTTATTTAGGCCTTGGGTAAAACTAGACTATTCCTATGTATGTCATCTTACTAATATGTAACGAATAAAGCAAAATGAAGGAATATATATACTTATATGGATAACTGTTAAGATTTTTTTTTTTCAGTGGTGGGAGACATTAAAGTTTGAAAAGCGTGATTGGGAGAAGCATTTGCTGACACTACACGGTGGTCTGTTCGCCAGCTTCACGGACATCACCCCGTCTTTCAACACCTTTTATGTATCGTCATCACCATCTTCATCCCTGTCATCATGTTTAACGTCTCCATCTCGGCGGATAATCAGTTCCAGGTTTGCGAAGACGTTTGTTCCCGCGATAAGAAAAGAGAGGGAAAAGCAATTACATCTTGATAATCATGAACGCATAAGCTATTTTCAACTTGTGCTTCTGCAAAATGTTTCAAATGTCATGTCTTTTTTATATTTTTTAAGGGAAATAAAACAGAAAAGATAGAGACAGAAAAAAAATGACATACACATTCTCGAAATACGTGAGGACGAGCAGGTGGTAAGTGCTTTTGCATTCTCCTTGGAACACAACCTAATCTGGACAACGATATCCCAGCACCCATTTGCAGGCCAGT
>NC_061854.1:28171314-28173814 GCF_019202785.1 Penaeus chinensis
TCTCTCTCTCTCTCTCCCCCTCCTTCCCTCTCTCTCTGATCATCTATCTACCTATCTATTTATCTAATTATCTATCTAATTCTCGCGTATTTTGTTTTTAAAAGATTGGCTTTGGTCGGACCACGAATTTTGTATGTCCTCTAGCTCACTACCTTAGGTTTCGTTGAATATTTTCCCAATATTGACCGTTCGTGTCTGTCTCTGTTTGAAATTTTAGAGTAAGTCGAATATCGTATATGTGTATCTCCTTGATTTTCCATTTTTCAGTTTGATTTTCCCTTTTTTTCCATTTTACTACTGCAGTATATTTTTCTCTTCAGTAAATAACTTACGCAGTACCTCATTTATAAATGTGTGTGGCTTCAATACAATATTGTACAGTACCATCATCTTACTATATATATCAAATGATAAACGTGCTTGTGTGCTTGTATTTTGACTGTCTTGGGAATCGTTGCATGGAGGAACAGCCTAAGAATAATTTCAAGTCTAAAGTTGGCAGGAAGGAGTTTTTCTCAACAAGAAAGGCAAAAATCTAGTAAACGAAATAAAATCGTTACCCCTTCATCTGACGCCGGGAATGAAATGGCAGTAAAACTTGACTTATTAGATAAGAAATGTAATCCCAAAGCTACGGAATAGAAATGATCAATTGACAGGACTATAGTCATATCAAAACACTAAGAAGGAAGAAAACATATATGGGAAAACACATTTGATTTTAAAATCTTATACATGGCAGATTGTAGATTTTTTTTTTTTTAGATTAACTAGAATGAACCAGCTATGTCCAGTCTTGATGACGGCGCTGTCTTCGTATTCCTGTTATGTTGCGCGAAGAGGATGTTGAAGGCTGCTGTTCCTAGTTCATGTATTGGATCGAGGCGAGACATGCCAGATTTTTCTTCTTGGTGAATTTCAAAACACTTTGGCATGTCGCAGGTTAAAAGTTATTGATTTATTTGTTGATTTGTTGATTTATCCTTTCCCTGCGTTTATATGTTGTATTCAATTCAGCAAAGTCAATTGTGATGAATGCTCCATTAAACACTTCACCTGCAAAAATGTCCGACCGTCACGTTTTACAACCAAACAGCTGATCACATCGTACACCGCAATCGAAAATATTTTTTTCCGGGTTCCTTCAGTATCAAAGTCCCATAAAAATCCCGCATTTGATGACAAACAAAGGACCTGTACATGCTGATATTCCGCTAATGAAATGGAATTACGTAATTATAAACCTGAAACGGACAAACAACGCTAGGGAGAGGGGGGGGGGGGGGGCAAATCTACAATCAGAAAAACTATTGATCATTCCACGAAGACTATGTAACTAAAGAATGGTTCTGCATTGTCAGACTCTCCCTCCTCATCTCCCTTACTCTCCCTTCGCACCTCATAAGCAGCCCTTTCAACTAGCCCCCACCCCCTTCTCCCTCCCCCCTTCCACCTCCCCACATGTCCCCCCCTTGACATAACATCGGCCGCCGCAGGAATGTCACGCTCCGTATATCATACTCACATGGTTATTATTTTCTTGCGACATTATTTACGATGCGGACGTACTCGTTCCCACATCTGCCCCCGTGTACCTTCTTCCTTGGTCCTCCTCAGCCTCGTGTTTGAGGCTTTTTTCATCTTTTGCCTCCTGCAGCTGTTTCTTTGTTGGTCTTTACTCTTCTTGGTTCCTAGCTTTTGTTAAAAAAAAAAAAAAAAAAAAAAAAAATGGTTTTACCCTTTTTTTCTTTCTTTCTTTTTCCCTGCTCCTCCTCCTCCTCTTCCCCCTCCCTCTTCCTTATCTCTTTTTTCCCTTCCACCTTTTTTTTATTTTATTTATTTTTATTTAATTTCCTTTAGTCTTTCTTCGCTTTGCTATCTTCGTTGTTGTCACTCCATCTCCCCCTTCTCTTCTTCCTACTCTTCGTTCTTCTTCTCTTCCTCCTCTCGTCCTCCTCTCCTACTCCACCACCTCCCTCCTCCTCCTCCTCCTCTTCCTCCCCCTTCTTCTCCTACTCTTCCCCCCCCCCCCCCCTCCTTCTCCTCCTCCCTTTCCCCCCTGCTTCTCCTCCTCCCCCTCCCCCCTTTCCCTCCCTGTTTCTCCTCCTCCTCCCTTTCCCATCCTTCTCCTCTCCCTCCCCCTTGCTTCTCCTCCTTCTTCTTCCTCTTCCTCCTCCTTCTCTCTCTCTCCCCCTGCTTCTCCTCCTCCTGCCTCTTCTCTTCCTCCTTTTGTTTTCCATGGTCCTACCATTTCTCTTATGCATTCACGCCAACAATAAGCTTATAAATCCAAGAGAAGTTTGCGTCCTATGTTATTACCACCTTCCTACCAGCTCTTAATAGCAGGGGGAGATTAATAACAAATGTTTTCTCTCCCCGATGCATTTGTTTCATTTTACTTGGTGTTCATATAGTTATCATTAACATCTTTAAATTTGGTTGGTGCATTATTTAAAAATCGCCGCGTTACATACAGAGAGATGCCATGGCTAAAATCTTT
>NC_061854.1:28186314-28188814 GCF_019202785.1 Penaeus chinensis
ATTGTAAATAAAATAACAATATTATAAAAAAAAGCATAAATATCATGTTTTAAAAGTATAAATATTAAACAATTAAATTTCGTTAGAAATATTCTTTCTTAGGAAACTAATAAGACTTTCTGTGTCACAACCCCCAATACATTTATCAGTATATATGGGGGAGACAAGTACATACGTCTTTGGTCTGAGAATGCTGCACATCTTTCCATTACATGTGCGATTGTTAATGGCTCTTGGCATCCCTCACAAAGTGCTTCACTTTTAGCCATCACCGGCCGGCCCATGAGTCAATCTTGTTTACTCGATTCTCACCCAACTGCCAAGATCATCTCTAATCTTTTGCAGTTTGTTTCTAGAGATATGCCTTCATTGCTCAATCCATTTATCACGAAACAACTTCTGATGCTGGGTTTCAAGTTGTGTGTGGGAGAAGAAAACGAACATCACAGGGTTGAGTGGCAACTGCCTTGTCTCTCTGGTCAGATCGTTCATTCCCATGGATACCAACACAACAGCCAACACAGAGTAATCTTTTTACGTGCTGACATTACTGCAAGCCATTCATGAACCTTATTTACCACTAGATGTGATGAGCTTAAGCTCTTAATTGTTTAACAAAGCATTATGAGAGTTGCAGTATTACAACAGAATAGTTCCTCAGATCCATTGTTCAAGGGTGGCATGCAACTCTGCAGTGAAGATTGAGGCCGCCGACGAAAGACTGCCAACAGCAGTTTTCCTCTTGCTCACTGCTGCAAAGCCCACGCCATTTTCAGAATTTGAGCCATCTATATATAGTGCTTCTGATCCTTGGTACTTAGAAGTGTGTTGAAGAAAACTCTCCTTGATTTCTGTTTCAGATCACGCCCCTTCCCTATTGGGCGTCATTCAGCTCGTCCACATCGGTCCAATGGGGGAACTAAGGAGTTCCAACAGCTAGAACCTTGGAGAGATTCAAATTGAGATCTTCCACAAGATTTCTCATTCTCCTACCATAGGATCGACTGTCCTCAAAGGGGTTGAAAACCAATATGGAGGTAAGAGACCCTGGAAAATCTTGTAGTCTTGTGCAGTAAATCAGGTTCCTTAAGGCTCCCGTACAGTTTAACATCCAGAGAACAGTGCTAAGTTTGGAGATAGGAATAATTATAGCTTCTCTCCATGTAGATGGCACTTTGCTTCCCCTAAAGATCCTATTGTATAGGTCCAACAGGAACTTTTAGGAGCTCCCCAGTGAGATATCATTTGGTATGACATATTTTCACAGTCTTACTGTAGTCCATCTCCCTATGCAAAAATGGCAAGTTGTCTGGAAGTCCTGCTGCAATCCTACTCATGAACAACATTGGGTGTTGTTTCTGTTCAGCCTGAAGGATGGAAAATCAGGTGGTATATGGTGCTCCAGAGAAGATCTCTGTCATGAATTTCGCTAGTTCATTTAGAACATTTTTTTTTTTTTTTATCTTTTAGGATTATGCCATTTATCTTCAGAATATGTAGTGACACCGGTGTGCTCTTTTCAGCGATATTGCACACCTTGTCCCATTGCCATGATAAGAAGGTCCTTGAGTTAATCAAGGAGATATACTGTCTTCATGGTGTCCATCTAGCCTCCTTTAGCACTTGCCTGGCCTTTGCTCAGGTCCTCTTGTAATGGATCAAGGTAACATCGCTTGTCTTGCTCTTACAGGTAGTTGGCATTCATCCAACCACCACAGCACCAGAGGTCGACGGTAGTGTCCGCTACTTTGGGAATGGATGCTTCAACAGCATCTTGAACACACTGAAAAGCATTCACCGATTCCTGCATTACTGCATTTGATCTGAAAAGATTCCACTCTCTTCACTCCATTGGCTGGAATGCCATTCACCTCCTCCAAGAGTAAAGGAAAGTTGTTGCTTCCATGTAAGTCTTCCATAACTTGCCAATTAAATCCAACTGTGCACCAGATGAACCAACTAACAGATCAATATTGGAGAATGGCTCAGTTTGTCCCAGGGCAATTGTCATTTCCTTTGTGACATGTTGTACCACAGTTAACACACATTCTTGGTAGTCCATTTTCCTTAAGAGAACAAGAGTTGGCTCCATACCCATAACCCTGACAATGAAAGCACTGTATAGGGTTGGGCTCATATGGCTTTATCTTGAGGTGATACCATGCCAACTCAACCGATTCAAGGAGGACTAACACTTTAAAAGTTAGAAGAGGTGGTGTCAATTGTTCTACACCACTGCCTTGAATTTCTTTAGTTCCTCTAACAGTTCTCCTCGGAATACCTCATCAAGTCTCGAGAAAAAGACAATTCCCTTGCAATGATTGAGTATTCTGTTAGGAGAACATGAAACTTGAGCTCCATCAATGTCACAGATCACACACAGACGGTCACTTTCGTCTGGTGACGAAACTTTGACTATCAGGCTACCATCTTACTGTGGAGTGATCAACTATCTTGTGATGCACTTCAAAAATGTCATGAACACATCATCAATGGTCTT
>NC_061854.1:28228814-28233814 GCF_019202785.1 Penaeus chinensis
ATATATATATATATATATATATATATATATATATATATATATATATATATATATATATATATATATATATATATATATATATATATATATATATATATATATATATATATATATATATATATATATATATATATATATATATATATATATATATATATATATATATATATATATATATATATATATATATATATATATATATATATATATATATATATATATATATATATATATATATATATATATATATATATATATATATATATATATATATATATATATATATACATATATATATGTAGAGATGAGGAAAGATGAAGGATCTAAATCTAATTTGTACGTGGTACCTATGGCTCGCCCTTACTTGAACCCAACACAAAAGGAGAGTATGAGAAAGATGTTTATATGGTGTAGGGTCTGAGGGCTGAGTTGATTTATTTTCATTTTTTTTTGTTTTTATAATTTTATTTCCACTATCAGATTTTCATGAATGATTAGACAGGCTGTATCATTTACCTGCAGAAGAGACACGTTGATTCGTTCAGCTCACTCACTTGACGAGCGCATACAGTCTACAGTCTACAGTTGTCATTTGTCAGGCCTAAATCCTGTTCCTCGAACCTAAGGAATGAGATTTTTCAACTTCAATATCTCTATTACATATGTCTATATATCAACGTAATATACGACTTCCACATTATTATTCCTCCCTTTATTAAAGATTTATAGGTAGGGAGACTAAATAAACAGTTTCAAGGTCATACATGTATTTCTTTAGTGCTTAGTCCTATGAAACATAAATGTAAAAAAAAGAAAGAAAGAAGAGAAAAAGACAGGTTATTTGATAACACTCGAAGTTTTGCCGCAGAGAATCATTTGCGCTGACAAGCAACAGGATTTTTTCTGCCTTGCTTCTCAATTTCATTAACAGCACAAAGGTTGCTTCGAGGCACAAGGATACATGCAGATGAGTTGTGTGAGAGCAAACGATACGAGGAACAATGTTTTTTTTCTTCTTCTTCCTCATCATCATCACCTTCTCCTTGTGATATTACAAAGAATCTATTGTGTTGGTGTCTAGTTTCCCTCTGTGAATCTATATTGGAGACCAGTCATTCCAGGCGTAATTATTTTCCGTTTTCTTCTATCGCGCCCAATCGCCGAGGAGAATCTCGTCGGCGACCAAGGAGAGGCAGAGTGACACGCGGCTGGAGGCGTCTGTCAGTTAGAAAAAAAAAGTGGTATTGTGTTTCGGTGTTTTGTTATCTATTTTCAAAGACGTCACATAGAAGTATCTCGATTTTTTCCTCTAAGCTTATCTACACTTTTCATTTGTATAATAACTAAGCCATTTTTGGAATTGCATCCGATGAGACAATATTGTTGCGTTGAAACTGTTTCTATCCAAAATATAAAAATCTAGCATTTATTCAATATCGACCTCCAGAATTCAAGCGCTCATTAAACCCATAACAAAAGCATGCTATAGCCGAAAGCACCAACATACATCACCAACCCAGTATCCATCACGTTTGTTTAAAAATCATATAATTATCAGCACCATGATATTCCAATATTTATTAAAGGCATCAAATATGGTATCGTGTATCTACAGGTAATACATTTACATCGATCACGTGGGTGCTGATTACTTTCCAGACGTGAGGGTTTGAAAATATATGCAAGAACCTTTTGGAAAATACGCAAGGATCCACACCCATAACAGTTACATCATGTATGCCGCCATAAAAGACGTTATTTACCGCCTCCGATTTGAATACTAAACCACCAATCAGCTACGACGCTAAACTATCCAACGACTACAGCTAAAACGACCTCCTCCCCCGTTATGCAGACCACACAGTGTCACCGACGTCTGTCCTGGGATGAGGCGTCCATCCTCTGCTTGCAGGGTCAAGGACTCGGCCTGCTGAGGCTAGCCGGGACTGAACACTTATCCCTCTCCTCCAGAACTCTCCCCTCCCCTTTCCTCCCTGTCCCCCTCTTCCAGCACTCTCCCCTTCCCCCCCTCCTTTAGCCCACCCAACCCTTTCCCTCGCCTCACGCCCACGCCTAGATCTGGTGGTGATGTCAGTGTCGGCGGTGGAGGACCCAGCAGGAGGCCGTGCCCAAGGGGCGGTGGGGAGGGCATGAGCTTTGAAAGGAAGGGCGGGTGTGTGTTTGGACGTGGTGGCGGGTGTCACTGCGCGTGCGGGAGTGTTTGTTTGCATGTTGTATTTACGCGTGTCTATTTATACTTATGTGTGTGTGTGTGTGTGTGTGTGTGTGTGTGTGTGTGTGTGTGTGTGTGTGTGTGTGTGTGTGTGTGTGTGTGTGTGTGTGTGTTTTATATATATGTGTGTATGTCTGTGTAATATACAAAGGCGCAGTAGAGAGTGAGTCTATCGTGTATATCACGCAAACGATCTCTTCAGCTACCTGTTCATATACACTCACATACACATATATGTGTGCCTGTATGTGTTTTATACACCACAGTGGCTCTGCTACATATACTATATATAGAAATAAAAATAAGCTATTTGTCTAAGGCAAGAGTTTCAAGGGGTAAGAAGGGTGTGCCCCCCCCCCCCCTTCTGCATGACGCTATCGCCCCCACCCCCCAACCTCGTTTGACGTAACTGCATGACGTGACCGCGCCTTTATCACGCTGGTCATCACTCTCAACACTGACTAATAAGTTATTCGCACAGCCTAATTGCACCACTCCAGTCGATCATGAACTTGAAGATTATTCCGAAACTTGTAAATCATGCTCATCATCGACGTAAATTCAGCGTGCTTTCAGTGTGAGCGCCGAGGGTGAGTAAGCTCTCCTGAGGCCGGGGTTGTCTGACCGCTGTCTTCAAGGGACGGAATCTGCTTGGGGACTTTTCCTTTGAATTCCTCCTCCACTCCTCGTACTGTGTCCCTCCCATCGCTCCCCCCTCCTTCCCCCCTCTTCTCCGTCCCTCCCCATCCCCGTCCTACCTATTCCCTCTCCCTCCCCTTCTCTATCGCCCCCCTCCCCCCATCCTCGTCCAACCCATTCCCTGTCCCCCACCCCGTCCCTCCACTGCCCTCCCCCCTTTTCCCAACCCTACCATCCTTATCCCTTCCCAACCTATCCCTCCCTGTCCCTCCCCTTCCCTCATCCGCTCCTCCTCCACCCACATCCCTCCTTCAGGACAGTCATCAATGCTTCTTTTGGGATCAAGGCATGAGACGTGCATTTCCTCATGACTCACGTGGCATCAGAGGAGACCGGTAATCCCAACATATCGCACTTGCCTTCATATAGGATTCTCTTCTACGCAGCGCATTTGAATATTCATTAACGTGATTCAGATAATACGTCATTTCAGCATAACACTTTCTTGATCTTAAGTATTGACTAATATAAAGGAAGAATTGCATTTTAATGGCGTATAATTTTACACATCCTGTATTTATTTTTGCAGTAAGTCTAGTTATGAGATACAGAGAAACATGGAGAGAGCGATTTGCTGAACGCATGGAGTATTTATATTTACTTATATATACATACTGATATATTATACATATGTGTGTGTGCATGTTTGTGTGTGTGTGTGTGTGTGTGTGTGTGTGTGTGTGTGCGTGTGTGTGTGCGTGTGTGCCAGTAGAGGAGCAAGAACCGCAGCCGGACAGAGTAATGAGGGCCTCCGAAGGTCGGGGTCACCGCCTCGCTCACGGCCAAGGTCAGACCTCTCCTCCTCTTTATCCTTGTCCTCCCCTTCCTTCTGCCTCTCATCCTTATCCTCCTCCTTCTCTTTATCCTTATTCTCCTCCTACTCCTTGTTTTTAGGCTTGTCCTCCTCTTCCTCCTTTTCGTTATTCTTATCCTCCTTCTGCAATTTCTGTATTTGTTTATCCTACCTCTCCTTCTCCCCTCTTTCTCTTATTGTAGCCTCCTCCTTCTCTCTTTCCACTTCTCCCTCTCCCTCCACCTTCTCCTCCTCCTCCTCCTCTCTTCCCCCCCCCTCCTCCTCTCTCCCCTCTTCCCCCTCTTCTCTTTCCTCTTCTTCTCTTTCCTCTTCCTCCTCCAACGCTATCCCACCACACCACCATACGAAAAAAATAAAAATAAAAAATGCACGGCCGCCACCAGGCCCGTGTCGTAGCTGGCGAGGTCGTGACCGTTACTAATACTCGGCCGGAGGTGCGGCAGAGGGACCAAAGGGCCAAGGGAACAGGGGAATAAGGGGACGGGGGAGAAGGGGAAGGACAGAGTGGCAAAGGGGCTGAGGGAATGGCGAAGAAAGGTAGAGGAGAGAAAGGGAAAAGGTCGACGGAACCGGGAATAAAAGGGAGGCGAGACGAAAAAGAAATATGGACGCGGCGATCAAGTCGTAGATAAAGTAGATGCGGTTACAAAGGGAGGGTCGGAGGCGGTGATTGTTATGGTCAAACTAAGAAGAAACTGATGAAAGAATAATGGCGGCGGTGAGTGTGACGCTAAAAGAAAACGGAGAACGATGAATGCTGAAAAGACCAGTGACGAGCGAAACGGAAATACACACACACTCAAATAAGTTTGTGTGTTTATGTGTGAATATGTACACACACACACACACACACACACACACACACACACACATACACACACACACATATATATATGCATGTTTGTACACACACACACACACACACACACACACACACACACACACTCACACACACACATATATATATATATGCATGTTTGTGCACACACACACACACACACACACACACATACACACACACACACACACACACACACTCCACCTTCTCCTCCTCCTCTCTTCTCCCCCTCCTCCTCTCTTCCCTCTTCTCCCCCTTCCTCTTCTCCATCTTCTTCCTCCTCTCCCTCCTCCAACGCTTTCCCACCACCATACAAAAAAAAAAAAAAAAAAAAAAAATGCACGGCCGCCACCAGGCCCGTGTCGTAGCTGGCGAGACAAACAAACGAAAATCCTACGAACAAAGAAACAACAAAC
>NC_061854.1:28288814-28293814 GCF_019202785.1 Penaeus chinensis
TATTATCTTCATCATCGTCATCATGTTTTACATTCATCACCATCATTATCATGATAATAGTAATGTTCATGACTACCACCATCATGAATATCGCTCATCCAGCTTGAACGTGCATATAACCACGGTCACGGAGACCTCCTCTCCTTCTCCTCTCTCACCCCCTCAGCCTCCTCTAACCCTCGAACTTTCCCATTCCTGCATCTGAAGTTTAGTCATGCATGCACCGACTGACTATCATAAACATTCACGTGATGGTACGCTCCCTGGCTGCACAACCCTCGTAAAGAAATATGAGTGTATTGCGTCCGTGCAGCAACGAGAATTGCAAAAACTATATTAAATTTGTTGGGTTTGTTGTGTAAATACGCATGGGGAAATCAAAGAAGGGAAAATGTATATGAGCACGACAGAAAATGCAAATGAAACTACGGGATTCACAAAGGAAACCTGGCGCCCCTCCCCTTTTGGCCCATCCTAAGAGGCTAAGGAGGAGGAGAGTCCTCTTCCTCCCCCCTTCTCCAATGTCTGCTTGCGAAGGCAAAACCGACTTCACTTCTGCGCACCTTCTTGAGGAACACACTTTTTTCTCATCTTCTTCTTGCCCCACTCCTGCTTCCCTTTACCCCCACCCCCCTCAGCAAGCACCCACCGCGGCTCTGATTCATCTTGCATGCACCGCCGGAAGTCCGTTTGAGGGTACTAGCGCCTGCAGCATCATCGTGACCTTGTATGACCTGCCGGACGTGGCCAACACACACAAGTTGGGAACAAAGAATGATCCAAAAAGCAATACTAAATAGGTTCCGAGAATCTGGCTTTACCGTGCGCGACGTCGCCTTAGATGATGGCTGTCCTGAAAGGGGCGGTTGCTTGGTCTGATTAACTGCAATATGCTGTGCTGCATGTATGATGACGATAGACGAGGTCTGTCTGGACTTTCGCAGATGTACCGTTTCATTTCTCTTTGCGGAAGCAAGGTCGTCTGATTGTGCTTTACCCTGTTTATCATTACGTACGTACATTCTAGTTACGTTGGTTATAAGTTATGACGTTATACAGTAAAAGTCACAATTGCATCCCTCGGTCTTTTTCCCAAATGGACTACTCTACTCTCCTACAAAATGCAGCTTTTTGTTTACTCCACTTGGGTTTAATCCTCGAACCATGATAGTAATTATGACTGTCTCCTATTTGATATAAGTTCTTGTCATAGATCCTTTCGGTCCATACTTAAAAGTTTATAAACCTTTTTTTCTCTCTCTCTGCGGAGTAAATCAAACAAAGAAATTTCAGAGCGTTTTCGTTAAGCCTTGAGGATCTGAATCATGAATCATCATTCCTTGTAAGCGACCAGACGGATCCATAGTCGTTATCATTTATAATCCCAGGAAACGATTGGGTGTAAAAAGAAAACCAAGTGCATGATTTGGCAATAACATTGAATTCTCTTTCTGTGTATATTAATGATTATTTTTTAAATCATAATATGCATCCTGCCGCTCAGATCGTGTCCTTAAACATTTCAGTTTTTTTAGACAAAACAAGACGTAGCGCGTTGCATGCATTCAATGTACAGCCAATATCATTGCAAGGCAGCACGCACCTCCCCTTTCCCGGAGGCGTTTTGTCCTTCCCACCCGCTGGCCTGCACGTCCTTCCCTCATTGGCTTGGGGGTTTCTCTTTCTTCTACCCTGCAGTTGCATTTCCGATTGCAATAATATCAAGAAAATGATACTTTTTGTGCTTTATTGTTGTCTAGACGGATGTCTTTTATGCAGCAACAATACCTGCATTCTGCATTCACGATACTAGTTGAATAAGATGTCCAAGCGTTAATTCTTGCAAACAGTCATAATCAGTTGGAGATTTTGGGAGGTCCTAATAACGAAGACGAATGTATTACGTTGCATATCTTATGAAGCTCGAGATGTATTATGATGAACGTTTTGAAAATTTACCATCATCTAAAAACGAGTCATTTGTGCATTACAATTTTTCTTTTGTCATCAGAGAATGATACGCAAATGTACCATGAAACATTCTCACATGGAAAGTAAGTTCATAAGCAGAAACTTTCATTTACCATCAATCAAATATTTGTGCACAGATAAGGAAATTAAATGTTACCGCATGTGTAGCAAGATATCATGTGTGATATACTAAACAATATTACTGACAATGATGATGATTGCGATACACCAATAATGATATATTTTATAAAAATGTGCTGCAGGCTTCTTTCTGTCACTGCTAAATAATGGGTAACACTATACATAACCGTGACGTCACTGTCTTGAACAAAAAAAACTGCATTAGCAAGTCCTTTTTTAAGATACACCTCAATTTGTTTTGCCTTTACAGGTATTGTGAGTGAAGGGGAGTTATTTGCATTTTAATTTACTTTTTTTATCATTGTTGAAATATCCATCCTAACTAATTTTCTCTGTGAAATGAATCTTGTCTCGTATGACTCAAAATATCTCAATCTCTATTGTCATTTTACCTTATAATTCATGTTAATCAAAGATTTTGTAAACCATACCTTTTCCCTATATGCCCTTAGTGTTGTTCACTTCGGAAATGCACTTTGCAATCTACAACATTCCAGAGTGATTGGTGAGTGCCTATGTCACATCACTTATCACAAGGTAAAGGAAAGGGTATTTGAACTTGAAATGGTTATTCGGAATATAAGTATACTCTCCTTGTTTTATGAGCTAGCTTGTCATTTAATTTTACAATACATTCTAGGTCCTAAGAAACATATCTTAATTGCTACAAAAGCAGTGAAATTGAATGCGTCCTTATGGGAGAGATATAATGTAGTTTTAACATAATGATTACTTTCTCACACTGTGTTATCGCTAACATATCTCTCTCGTACTAACAGTAATTTTGCTAATAGCATCATAAGGTCAATAATAATTGTCAGTGTTATATTTATCATCATCACTGTTATCATTATTATCATATCAACTGTACTGTCATTGAAGTGATTAATTATAATCATTTTTTAAAATATTTTCATCTACACATTTATCACCATTATTATCAATGACATTTTCATAATTATCATTATCATTAGAATAATATGTATTATTGTTGCTCTATCATTATTATTATGATGATGAACTGTTATTATTGTTGTTGTTATGATTCCCATTTACATTGTCATCGTCACCATCATTATCAATACCAATGATTCTCTACATGATGGTGATGAGGATAATAATATCACTAATGATAGTGATAGTGATGATAATAAAAATGGCAGTGATCAAAATAAAAATGGTAGGGATCAAAATAATGATGATAATAATAAAACAATAATAATAATGATAATGGAAATAATAACAGCAATGATAATGGTAATATCATCTACACCAAAGCAAAGAAATAGTATTGCAGTCACAATATCAGTATTAGTAGTAGTATCCGTACCGCAAATACTACAAAACCTTCTTGGACGTAAGGAAGTCTATAAGATACCGGATGGCCTTGGAAGACTATGGCGGGAGGCACGACGGAGGCTAGGTAAGGTCTGAGGCAAGTCTGACCCAGCTCGGGTCGAGGCCGTGGGAGGCGACCTGGGGCGCGTCGCTTGACCTCTCTACCAGTGCCCGGCGGAGGGTGCTATTCTTAACCTTTAAAGTGGGAAGACACCTCTTAGTGGTATTGTAGGGAAGATTTTAAGGACTGGGTGGTCGTTTAGATAGTTAGAACATTGTTAGAACTGTAGGTGTTTCATGTTCTAGCATTCTGATCACAAAAGGACTAATAGGAAGGTCGATTTTAATTATAATAGTCTCTTTTCCTTTTCATACTTGTACGTGTACGTGTATATAATGTAATACCAGTGGTTAGCGTCATTTTTAGTGATAGAAGAGCTGTTCCACAGGAAATTAGTAGAAAATTAGTATTATGATTAAAATTATTTCCCCTTGCCAAAATAATACGAGGAATCTATAACGACTATTCATTCAATCATTCATCTTAATGCGATCATCAGCAACAGTTTGGACATTTACACGTTAATAATTTGGTTATTCGTTAAAACCCACTCATGCTATTCGAAAAGACGTAGTGCCAGCAAGTACTAGAGGCCATCGCTGTCCAGGGCGATGAAGTCACCACCTTAGAATATAATCTGCTAAGTCACTACCGGCGGAATTTTTATTATCCTTTTTACACAAGCTTCGATATAAACACATGTTACACAGATATTTAAGGCGTGAATGTTCGGCTACGTGGAATTTGATTCAAGAAAAAGTTTTCAATATCCGAAAAGGAAAATTGATCCTAATACCTAAAAAGGCCGTATTCTAATAGGATTATTACGCCATAACGGGGTGGTGTCGTCTTCCCTTGTGCTCGTGCGCCGCCGCTTCCCGCCAAAAAGCGCCTTGCAACATATGACGTCACCGCTGTTGCCAAGAAGTAGACAAACAGTACGTCTTTTCTACCACATTCCTTGTGTGAAATGTTACGTTTATGCCAAACTATTTATTACTCATGATGCATATAAATCTAAAAGAAAAACTGCAAGAGAAAGGAACTAGCAAGACGCAAACACCGCACAGCTCCAGACAAGGTCCAATCTCACTGCCACGTCACGAATGACGCGATGGATGACGTCACAACCAGCATGGGAAGATCCTGGAGCGCTGGCGGCGTTCCGATTAATAATGGGCTGGAGTGGTGGCGGACTTCCGACCGTGCTCTGCTCTATGGACGTGAAGGCATCTTGCATGTATTCAATAGAGGCATGTCTGTAAGGGTGTGCAGATACTTACACAAGAATATATATATATATATATATATATATATATATATATATATATATATACATATGCGTGTGTGTGTGTGTGTTTGTTTGTGTGTGTGTATTTGTTTGTAGGTGTGTGTGCGCGCGTGTGCGTGTGTGCGTGCGAGCGTGTGTGTGTGTGTGTGTGTGCGAGCGTGCATGTGGGCGTGTGTGTGTGTATGTGTGTGTCTGTGT
>NC_061854.1:28313814-28318814 GCF_019202785.1 Penaeus chinensis
ATTGATTTTCACGGAAGAAAGGCTTTTCCATCCTCATCCATCACATCTGACCCGAAGGTGTACTTTACGTTATGACCTGCTCATTCCTGCCGCACGGGCTAGTAGTACCGTACACTATCTATGTGTTAAAGCTATTACTTCGTATGACCCATTGATCACCCCAGCTCTCGAGTGCAGAAAATCCATTTGCGATACAACTGGATCTCACGTACCTTCCCCATTACCGTACAGTGCGCTATTCTACAAAGCGTCTAATCCCTTTGAAGAGCTCCGTCCTCAGCACAACTTCGCTATCTACAGAAAGTCTGCCACAACTCACGGGGCGAACCTTTGCGATATGAGTCACTCGCTCGCCCTTTTGTTATAACAACCCGCTGATCGTGTCTAACATTTTCGTTCTAGAGTTTATGGACGCCTCTATCTTTCTCTTGCTCTTTCTCTACATCCACTAGTTCGGTTGTTTCCTCTTACCGACTCTGCCCCCTCTCTCTCTCTCTCTCTCTCTCTCTCTCTCTCTCTCTCTCTCTCTCTCTCTCGTTCTCTCTTTCCATATGTAAGTAAGAGTATGCATATATGTGTGTATACATTACATAAATACGCACGCATATATATACACATAATATATATATACACATATATATACATAATATATGTACACACACACACACACACACACACACACACACACACACACACACACATATATATATATATATATATATATATATATATATATATGTATATATATATATATGATATATATATATATATATATATATATATATATATATATATATATATACATATACATACGTATATATACATACAGACAAATACACACACACACACTCATATATATATATATATATATATATATATATATATATATATATATATATATATATTCCCCTTTCTCTGTATTTCTTCATTTGCAGTTCTTGCTTCTGTCCTTTAGAATAACTCTGTTCCCTACACCGTGAAACTGTATGAGTTTACATTATACATTGATACACATTCGCCATGAGCCATGTTGCATCAAATGGTTTCCCTTTCTCTCTGTTTTCTTGAGGTGCTGCTTCTCGTAAATATCAAGAAGAGCGAACTAACAGCTTACAAGAGACAACATTAAAGTGTGCTCTGGTCCAGGAAGCAATGTACCTGTCACACGTTGAGACAAGGAGTGGTTATAGTGCATGAAGATACTGCCAACCCACGGTGCTTTTCCTTGCACGTTGCACGTTTTCGGTGCAATGCATGACTGGAAAACCCTCTTTCAGTTATTTTGTGTATTCATCATTGTACAAAACATAGTTACTGATATTGTCAACTAGAAGTCAACCAACAGTATATGACTAGTAATAACTTGATCCTGGTCTAAATGTATCGGAAGCTACGATAAAAGGATTTCCATTTAAAACTGAATTATATATTCTGTTCCTTTAAAAGCAGTGCACAATTAAAGCAAGGAGTTGCAAAAACCAGTCTGAAAATACCCAAGACCTTCTATTTCTAAATATTCTAGAAACATAAATACCAGTTTTTAGTTTACATGTAAATACCCTATCTAAAGGAAAAGACGAACGAATCTCTTCATCCCCAATATTTCGGAAGAAGGACAATCAAGGGAGTTTAGCATGAGTCAGACTAGTTAGTGTGCAGTAAACATACAACCCTTCCGATGACTAAGTATGGCGAGACTGCTAATGGTCCATGCGAATTTTCTTCTGCTCAGAGTGGCAATATTGAGTTGTCATTGACAGTGAAGTTACGTAGAATACAAACAAAACAATAAAGGGGTGAGTAACCCCGCGACAAAGAAGACAAATCTCGACAATACTGGTAATGGCTTTCGACAATTAGTGTTAATCTATTTGCTAGCAGTGTAAGTGCTAATAACACAGTCCTCTTTTACGATCAGCCTCTGTCTATTTATCTATCTCTATCTCTATTTTCCTTTCTTTATTTCTTTTACTGTCTGGCTGCCCCACCCCCCCTCCTTCCCTCTCTGTCTCTTTACTTTGCTCTTTTTCTATTTCCCAGTCCATCTATCTATCAATATATATCTGTATAACTTTATTTATGTGTATCCATCTTTCTTTTTATCAAACTACTGACAAAACTTCAGGAAAGGAAAATTGTATAAAATTTCGAATTAAATTACGAGCATGATCAAAAGAATGGCTATACCCCCCCACACCCCCCACCCCGTCTGTCTCTTATCGTTTCATATCCCTTACCCATTTTCATCGGGATTTTTTTCTTTCTTTTCTTATTTTTTTTTATATATATATAACGGGAATCCAGGGGAAGGGAGCGAAGGGGGAGGGAGGGGTGAATGATAGAGGAGGTCGAAGAAAGAAGGGGGGGGGGGGGGCACGTATTGTTCAGCATGATCCTCCTCGAGAACACACGATTTCTAGACGTGAGACAACAAGGAAGAGCCAGGTCGAGTTCCAGGAAGGTAACTTCCCATGGAACTCAGGTAACCAGGGAGGTGGTGGGAGAGAGGGAATGGAAACGAAGAAGGAGAATAGCCATTATCAAAAAAAAAAAAAAATAGGGAGAGAGAGAAAAAGAGAGACAGACAGACAGACAGACAGATAGACAGACAGACAGACAGACAGACAGACAGACAGACAGACAGACAGACAGACAGACAGACAGACAGACAGACAGACAGACATACAGACAAGGATACCGATAAGATCATTAATACGTAGTGGAGATCGAGAGAAATGGAAGATAAGAACTATGAATATGTATACGAAAAAAGACGAAGAAAAGTGAACTGATCGGCAGGTCACGAATGACAACAGTGGAGGGTCAGCAGACACGGTGGAATGACCAGAAGCCAGGTCAGACGGACTCACACAACGGTTTCTGAACGAGGTCTTACCGGAGGACATGGAAGAGTTAGAAACGTGATCGTGTGTGTGAGAAAGAAACGGCGACAGGAAGGGAAAGAGAGAGAGAGAGAGGAAGGAGGAAAAGAGAGGGAGAGAGGAAGGAGGGGAAGAGAGAGAGAGAGGAAGGAGTGTAAGAGAGGGAGAGAGGAAGGAGGGGAAGAGAGGGAGAGAGGAAGGAGGGGAAGAGAGGGAAAGAGGAAGGAGGGAAAGAGAGGGAGAGAGGAAGGAGGAAAAGAGAGGGAGAGGAAGGAAGGGAAGAGAGGGAGAGAGGAAGGAGGGGAAGAGAGGGAAAGAGGAAGGAGGGGAAGAGAGGGAGAGAGAGGAAGGAGGGGAAGAGAGGGAGAGAGAGGAAGGAAGGGAAGAGAGGGAGAGAGGAAGGAGGGGAAGAGAGGGGGAGAGGAAGGAGGGGAAGAGAGGGAAAGAGGAAGGAGTGAAAGAGAGGGTGAGAGGAAGGAGGGGAAGAGAGGGAAAGAGGAAGGAGGGAAAGAGAGGGAGAGAGGAAGGAGGGGAAGAGAGGGAAAGAGGAAGGAGTGAAAGAGAGGGTGAGAGGAAGGAGGGGAAGAGAGGGAGAGAGAGGAAGGAAGGGAAGAGAGGGAAAGAGGAAGGAGGGAAAGAGAGGGAGAGAGGAAGGAGGGGAAGAGAGGGAGAGAGAGGAAGGAGGGAAAGAGAGGGAGAGAGGAAGGAAGGAAAGAGAGGGAGAGAGGAAGGAAGGGAAGAGAGGGAGAGAGAGGAAGGAGGGGAAGAGAGAGAGAGAGAGGAAGGAGTGAAAGAGAGGGAGAGAGGAAGGAGGGGAAGAGAGAGAGAGAGAGAGGAAGGAGTGAAAGGGAGGGAGAGAGGAAGGAGGGAAAGAGAGGGAGAGAGGAAGAAGGGGAAGAGAGGGAGAGAGGAAGGAGGGGAAGAGAGGGAGAGAGAGGAAGGAGGGGAAGAGAGGGAGAGAGGAAGGAGGGAAAGCGAGGGAGAGAGGAAGGAGTGAAAGAGAGGGAGAGAGGAAGGAGGGAAAGAGAGAGAGAGAGGAAGGAGGGGAAGAGAGGGAGAGAGGAAGGAGGGGAAGAGAGGGAGAGAGGAAGGAGGGGAAGAGAGGGAGAGAGGAAGGAGGGAAAGAGAGGGAGAGAGGAAGGAGGGAAAGAGAGGGAGAGAGGAAGGAGGGAAAGAGAGAGAGAGAGGAAGGAGGGGAAAAGAGGGAGAGAGAGAGGAAGGAGTGAAAGAGAGGGAGAGAGGAAGGAGGGGAAGAGAGAGAGAGAGAGAGGAAGGAGGGAAAGAGAGAGAGAGAGGAAGAAGGGGAAGAGAGAGAGAGAGAGAGGAAGGAGGGAAAGAGAGAGAGAGAGGAAGGAGGGAAAGAGAGAGAGAGAGAGAGGAAGGAGTGAAAGAGAGGGAAAGAGGAAGGAGGGGAAGAGAGAGAGGGAGAGAGGAAGGAGGGAAAGAGAGGGAGAGAGGAAGGAGGGAAAGAGAGGAAGAGACAAAAGAGGGGAAGAGAGAAAGAGCACGCGGGGGGGGGGGGGGGGGTTAGAAGGAGAGGATGAGTGAGTCATAGAAGGAGAGTGTTGGAAGGTAGGAGAGGGAGAAAGAAAGAGAGAGAGTGATAGCGAGGGAGAAGGAGATAAAGACAGACAGACAAATGGAGAGATCATCGAGAGGGAGAGAGGAAAGGGGGCAAACAAACATAGACACACACGAGAAATGAATGCAGAAACAAAAAAGAAAAAACAAAGAAGAAATATCGAAAAAACATAAATATGAAGAAAAAAAAACGAGAAGAGAACACAGAACAAAAGAAATATCAAAAGATCGAAATCACTGGCCTCCCCCCCTCCCCCCCACCCCCCTCCGCCATCTCAGGGGAAATAAAGAAGGAAATAAAAGCTCACACCGAGATCTCAATCGGCCGGGAAGCTCTAACAATAGGATCCCGGGTAGACTACAACGCTCCGGCACCATAACTAACGCACAATTGCACACGTTTCAATTCCCTACTCTCTCCTTTTTGTCCCTCTCTCTTCCTCTCTTTCTTTCTTTCTTTCCTTTTCTTTCTTTCGCTCTCTGTCTCTCTCTTTACTTATTTCTCTCTCTCTCTCTCACTTTCTATATATATATAGA
>NC_061854.1:28351314-28358814 GCF_019202785.1 Penaeus chinensis
CTCGTGTAGGCTGACAACAATGAAGGATTATATCTGTACTTTTACCTTTTCTGGAAAAGTCAGATGACCTTGGAACTTCGGGTATAAACGTAAAGTACTTCCTGATCAGATACGAGGCAACCGGTAGAGCGACAGAGCTTAAATAATACAATTCCGTTTTGTGGCTTATTGGCTGTCGGAGGAAGAGCACCAAGCACTAGTCATGACTCCTTATCACGAGCATAACATTCTCACCTAAAAAAAAAAAGAGTATGAGAGTAATTAATGAGTATACATCCAGCGGCGTGACTGCACACATTAATCTGAACGAACAACCTTAATCATTAATTTCCTCAACTATGCATAAACGTTACAGTATATCTAACCTATATGTTTTTTACATTGAGAAGTAAAGATAATACTTATTTGTGTTGTATCAGCATTACACTGTGGAATAAGAATGCTTGATTCTAATAGAAGGTATTGGGGATCTACACGCACTTACGAAATAGTTTTGTTTTCATATAGATGCAAAACATAATAATTAGCCCGTATGGGAAAAGAATGACACAGAGTGACATATAAGGGCACATTCACCCGTAAATCCCAACCGCCGTGATTATCGAAAAGGCAAGATAAGGAGCCACGCCCATTATCGTCCGTTACCTCGCCCCGTCCCCTGCCTGCTATATCCCTGCCACCAGTCTCCCTTTCCCCATATTCCTGGAAGAATGTTCGTGTGATTTGTCACTACTTGGAACCACCACAAGAACTTTGAGTCACTTCTTGATTCGTTCAGTTTACCTTCTAGAACCAGTCTACGAGAACTCTTTTCTTTCTTGGAGATAAGAAAGAAAGAAAATCTCGCATGTGTATATGTCTACGTATGTCTCTAAAAAGCCGAAGGCACACCGCGTGAGGTTAAGAGCCTCCTTGATTCTATCAATAAATCTTCTATCCGTGTCTCGTCGAGGCGCGACATCACATACCTGCTGGATTACCACGGGGAAGGTCACGGCCTTTTCCTCCACACCCTAACCTCACTCCTCTTCACCCTCTCTCAAAATGGTTCATCGTACTTCCTTCTCTCCCACAGGTTTAGCAAACGTCTGGTATAATCGGTCGTACAATTATTCACATTATTTCAAGTGTTATGGTATATACATCCACTTTCCCCTGTCCCAATACCCCCGACCTTGCTGTAGCCCACTTTCCAGATCGTAGTAACTCAATATGATACCTAATTTATCCGTGTTCCTGATGCCGGTTGGGTTTGTTCCATTCTTTCTAATACGCAACTCATTCCCAACTCTCATAATGTTTCCCTACTCGCGTAGCCATAACCTCTTTGATCTTTCTCACCAACATCCATAAAGAGCCAATCACTATTCCACCACTAAATAAGATACTTTTTCTAACTAAAAGCTACCGACTGACACACATAATGCATGTGGGAATATATGCTAGCTGATGTTTCTGTGACAAAAACATTTCCATTACATACAAGAAAGCGCATTGGGGAAGCCAAAAACCCTAACATGAAAAAAAGTTCAACAACAGTTATGCAGGTGAGTCTCATTATACCTTTCTGACACAAGGGGGAGGTTAAATATCATAACAGTGTTGAAGAGGAAACGGTTGAAGTAACATAAACATACAAAGATGTGGTTGGGACTGCCTCGTAAAGCACGTGATTGGACTGCCGATACCTTACAAACTTGAAGCATTATCGCAACCTGCATAGTCTTGCATCTTGATGGCTAAGGTAGTCAGACTAGTAATAACAAGGAAGTGTATTATACATGCAAGTATTTTGCATGCTGTATACTGAAATTTCCTTCGAATGTGGACTGACGCATTGATGAATTTTAGTATCAATGTCTCAAAAATCCATACGTATAAGAAAGTAAATCTGCTATATTGCAACATTCCTACGTTGTTTTGCACACAGGGAAATATGTCTATAAGAAACTGCAGGTAGACAGGTAAATTATCCGGTTGAGTTCCAGTTACCCAGTGACCGAGTTAGTCAATCCTTGCTTCCTCTCTTTCTCTCTCTACCTATTTGTATATATATGTATATACATATACATATACATACATATAAATATGTATACATATATATACATACATATATATATATATATATATATATATATATATATATATATATACATATATATATATATATATATATATATATATATATATACATATATATGTATCTCATAAACACAAACAAACACACACACACACACCCATACACAGACATATATATATATATATATATATATATATTATAATATTTGTATATTGTATATACACACAGACACATATATACATATATATACATATATATATCACATATATATACATATATATGTACATATACATCATTATTATTATTGTTATTATTATTACTAGTATCATTATTATTTTTATTTATAAATATATATAAATATATATATATATATATATATATATATATATATATATATGTACATATATTAGTCTATATATATACATATATATATATATATATGTATAAATATATATATATATATGTATATATATATATATATATATATATATATATATATATATGTATATACATGTACACATATCTATCTATCTATATATATATATATTCATATAATTATCCATATATATATAAGTAGATATACATATATATATATATGTGCATATATATGTACACCCACACACACACACACATATATATAAATATATATGTATATATAAACATACACATATTTATATATATATATATATATGTACATATGTATGTGTATACCTATAAGTATATATCTGTATATATATGTATACACACATATATATGCATGTGTGTGTGTGTGTCTGTGTGTGTGTGTGTGTGTGTGTGTGTGTGTGTGTGTGTGTGTGTGTGTGCATATATGTATACGTACATATACACATATACATGTATATATATATATATATACATATCATAACAGTTGTAATATTTTTTTAATAATACTTTATCATCATCATATTAGAGTAATGTGCATAAGAGCACAAAGTGAGTGTTAAAGAAGTTTAAAATAATACTAACTTTTGGAACTACTTTTTGCTGACACAGAAAGTATTTTTACCATGATTACTATTATCAGTTAATTTTACTATTACTTTGCCGTTCTTTCTATTACTATTGCTCTTTTATAGTTATTATGTTTATCATTATTTTTATAATCACCATTATCATTATCATTATTATTATTTTAATATAATTACCATGTTGTTGTTATTATTATTGTTATCATTATTGTCATCACTATTGCTATTACTTTTCTTATTATTATTTTTATTCTTGATATCATTATAATTATAATCATTATTATTATTATTATAATGATTATTATCATCATTATCAATATTATTACTTTCACTGTTCTTATGATAATCATTATTATCATTATTATCATTAGTATTATCATTATCATTACATGACGATGATGATGGTCATGGTCATGGTTATCATCATGATCATCATTATCATCATTATCATCATTATGATTAACATCATCCTTATCATCATCATCATCATCATTATCATAATCACCATCATTAGTATCAAGATAATATCATTTTCATTATAATCATCATTACTGATTTACAATACTCTTGGTTATTATTGCTATTATTATCATGCAACTATAATTGAATGTATTGCTATTATTACGTACAAGTGATACCAGTTGCAGCAATAAACATTAGCAGCAATAAAAATAGTAAAACGACGATAATGATAATAACAATAATAACGATATTGATTAAACATAATAATAATGATAATGATTATAATAATAAAAATAAAAAGAAAGAAAGAATAAAGAAAGAAATATAATAATAATAAGAAGAAGAACGATGATAATAATGATAATTATCAAACATAACAATAATGACAATAATAACAATAATAATAATTAAATATAATAATATTAATGATGATAATAAAAATACTAATAGGAAAATAAGAGTAACAATAATAAAGATATTAATAATAATGATAACAAAATAATAATAATAATAAGAGTAATAATAATAATTATTATTATTATAACAATGATGATGGCAATAGCAATAATGATACTATAATAACAACAATAATAGTAACAATAATAATAATAACAATAATGATGTCAATAATGGTAATGATAATGATAGTAGCAATAATAATAATAGTAATAAAAATAATAATATTAATGATATAAATAATAATATCATTATTATGTAATGATAACAATAATAATAGTAATAATGATAATGATGATAGTAATGATAATAAAAACAATAAAACAAAATAATAATAATAACAGTAATGATAATGATAGCAATGATATTAACTATAACAAAAGCAATGATACCTATAGTAATAAAAGACAAATGTATTAGTAAGAAACTAATGGGATATGACTAGTTTTGGCTCTAAATACTATTAGACCGACAGTAAAAAGAATAATGATGCTAACCACATCAGTTCATTATGATAATGAAACCAAAAACAACAACAGAAATGAAATGGGAATTATCATAATATCAATGATGATAACATGCTGAGAATGCGCTTGTTTGTGGAGAACTTCCTTGTGTAATATTAGTACAGTTACTACAACTAATGTCGACAATGGAAACTATGCTTTGATTATTATATGTCAGAATCACTAACATATTACTTTAGCAATATTACTAAAGTCAGAGATATAAGTATCACCAGATTAGTATTACTGTAGCTGCTTTCATTATTATAGTTATAAAAATTAAAGTTATATATTTTGTTATTGTAAATTGTGCTTCGATATTTCTATTGTTTTTGTTGATGCTTACCATATTTCGAAATATTTTTGTTGTCATCACAATTGTTCTTTGTTTCTTTATAATGAGAATGATAATTAAAAAAATAACAATTATAATAGTAGTAATATTATCTTGATATAATGGTAACAAAGACATCAATTATTGAGAATGATTATAACATTGGTATCGAAATAAAGAAAAAGAGATAATCATGTTGAGGACCACGGTTACGTCAGTAACGGCGAATAGGAACAGACACACGTACATAGACACACACACACAGTCACACACACATTCACGCACAGGCGGAGAGAGGAAGGGAGGGAGGGAGAGAGAATGAAAATTCGACAGAGAGAGAGAGAGAACCAAACTGAAGAAGAGAGAGAGAGAGAGAGAGAGAGAGAGAGAGAGAGAGAGAGAGAGAGAGAGGGAGAGAGAGAGAGAGAGAGAGAGAGAGAGAGAGAGAGAGAGAGAGAGAGAGAGAGAGAGAGAGAGAGAGAGAGAGAGAGAGAGAGAGAGAGAGAGAGAGAGACGGAAGGGAAAGAGAGATATAGATAATTAATCAGACACAGACAGACAGAGAAAAACAGAGAGAGAGAGAGAGGAAAGGAGACACTGCTTAAGTAGCTCATGAACCGAGAGCCGGAAACAAGGCAGTATCATTACAGCAGTTAACTTTACTGTTTTTCCTTATGTTAACTTTCTCGCGTCTAGACCCAGCCTGGGGAGTCTCCTGGGAGCTTCTCTCGTCCCACTAACCCTCACGGAGCCCGGAGGAGCCTCAGGTGCCCACACAAGTCTAAAAGATCTTGAAGAATCCTAAATAAGAAGCCTGGAGCTCAATACTGTCCTCACCCCCGGGCTCTGTAAGAACCCACCACTTCCTGCGACCCGGAACTATATTCGCAGGATGTTCTTAATGAACCGTTGAACCAAAATGATATGAAGAAAGAGCTGTACACGACCTGCCTTAATTCGGAAGTGATTTGGCACTGTGGAGGATTGGATGCAGTGGTGATTGGTTTCGGATTTCTTGAGAGATGATAATAATAATAAAATTAACAATAATGATGTTGTTGATGATGATGATGGTGATGGTGATGGTGATGATGATGATGGTGATGGTGATGGTGTTGGTGATGGTGATGGTGATGGTGATGGTGATAGTGATAGTGATTTTGGTAACAATAACAGTAACAACAATAATATTTATGATAATAAACTGATAATGATAATAATGATAGTAATGATAAAAGAATAATAACAAACAACAACAAAAGCAATAACGATAATAGCAATATTGGTAATAATAGAAATAAAAATATATGAGTAATAATAATAATATAATAATAATAATGATGATGATAATAGTAATAATAATCATAATAGTAAAATAATAATAATAATGATAATACTAAAATAATAATGATAAAAATGACTACTAATGATAACAGCAACAATAGTAATAGTAATGATAATAATAAATAATCATAATGGTGATAATAGTTCTTATGAAAATAATACTAATAATATACTACTCACAAAACACAAAAATTTATGAATCAACTAATTCAAAATGCAATTCAATAGCCTAGTGATCGATTAAAGTTATTCGTAATATAAGCAGTTCTATGTTATGAACCAGGTAAATAATAAGTGAATACAGATGAAAGCTTTAAGAGAACACTGTTTTAAATTACAAAACTCAATAAATAAACTGCATGCTAATAAACCTGACATTCAAGTTCATAACTTTGATACCGCCTGAATAAGGTTCCGTCTTCAATCACCGATGACTTTAACGCAGCAATACTGTTATCAACAATATATTCAGTGCTTGTGTAGTGTGTATCTCAGTCCGTTCATCAGTAGTGTTAAGACGAGCACTGACAACGAATATATCAAAATATTCGGATTATCATTTTTGCATCGATGCTAATGCCCAACAAAATGGGGACATGTAGTTCATTTTCATTTATGTAAATCAGTCCTTTATCTGAGCTCCTGTGACGGTCTCAAAAATGGAAAGAAAGAAAGAAAAAATTTATGTGTGAATGTATTTTTTTTTCTTTCTTTTTTATATTTTTAAAAATGTTCTCTTCTTTTTGTTCTATTCACTTTTTTTATTATTTCTTGTCTATTTTTCTTTTCGTTTTTTCTCGTTCTGTGCTTTTAATTAATACTATGTCACATCTCAATCCGAGTACCTCAGATACGAAGCTCGTAGGATGACGAAGTGAATCTTGGTCATCACTGCACCGCCCTGGGCAAGGACCCTTGTCACACATGCCGTAATCGACGTAGGAGTAAATAACTACGTTTGCGGAGATGAGTGTGGCACCTGAAGGCTCTGGCACGTTACGGCTTCCTCCGGGTCTCGAAGCCACCTCGAGGTTGAGGTCAAGAGCCCGAGACGGACGCTTGGTTGGCCGTGTTCTCTCTTTACATCTATATATAGTTTTAGCTCGTATGGAGGGTGTAGGAAGACTGCTAATATCGATAAGGAAATTATAACATCAACAATAGTGATAAGAATACCAATCTTAAAGGTAATGAAAGTAATAAGAATACTGGAACTCCAATTATACAGAGTAGAATCGCAATAAAACATTGTGAAATAATATAATTTTACTTTATAATACAAATAACATAGTAGAACGTTATACATAAACAAAAAAATGCAGATATCGT
>NC_061854.1:28381314-28388814 GCF_019202785.1 Penaeus chinensis
TAAAGACGTGTGTGGTCGTCAGGTTGCCAACATCACGAAGACGCTCCGAGTGTCACGGTCAAGGTGGACTGGGTTTACTAACTTCGCTCCCCCTCTCCTTAGAGCGACTTCGCCAATATTCTTGCTTTTCTGTTGGCAGGGGATGAGGCCATGAACTTAAATGCATGTTTTCTATATATGATTTATATCTGCAACCAACTTTATTTTACGGGACCTTCAAAAATAATAATACAGGTTTAAGTGTCTTAGTGAACGTGTTTTGATGTGGTCTTGACCATCCGTTGTCTTGTGAATCAGGTTCATTGTACATATACAATCTTTCATGTCGAGCCCTACGCCAGAACTTTGTTCTCTTCTGTTGTCTACTGAATATTTGTTAGCCATATCCTTCTCTCGTCGTTCTCGTTCAGGACAGGTTGTTGTATCAGATATGCAGACGTCTGCCCGTCTTCTTATGATGTGCATCTTACTCTATCTAAATTTGGTCATACAGTATTCCGATCGAAGTAAATAATGACATGGCTTCTTATACTGGCATCGCATAGTACTGGTAGCTCTTGAAATCCAATAAGAATTGAAGACAGCACAATAAGTAAATCAGCCGAATGATAGACACATTCACAACAAGCAGTGTGCAGCCGTCGGGGTTCTGATATACAGTGATACTTCTTATCGATGCATCTCTCTCTCTCTCTCTCTCTCTCTCTCTCTCTCTCTCTCTCTCTCTCTCTCTCGGTTCTATTCCAAACATTTATTTCTCTGACAGTTCTTGCTTAGTTCTTGTCGTCAGACTTCATTCACATCCAAGACTTCGAGACTCGTCTGGGAAGAGCCATCAACTTAATGGTTAGGCTCACACCTCGGTCTCGGGTCCTGGTTCTGCCGGCCACGAGGAGGGTTTACTCGAGTGACTTGACGCTTCTACACCACCTTTCACATATATTTATCTCCTTGCGTTCCTTCGCCCTGATATCTAGCAAAACTTCTTTCTTCCATTTAGTTTTAAATGACGGAAGTTCCTGTCCTTTCCATGTCTTTTTGAGTATGAAATACATAAATGCATGTAGCTGCCTGTCTATCACCCTGTCTCTTTAACTATTTATATATCTTTTTATCTATCCATCCATTTTATTTCGATAAAAAAGTGTTTCATTACTACTTGCTGAAATGTTATTATAGGAAAGTAACTTAGAAAGGGCTATAGATCAGGAAAGGTGTTGTGAATTGGTAGCCAAGAGAAGCGTGGGCCATGTAGGGTAGAGGTCGAAGACACCAACACCTGCCAGATGCGAAGGTGAACGCACAGATTCGTCAGCCATGACAGCCATCCAACACAATCACTCCAATTACTTTAACATGTAAACTTTGATTTAAGGTAGAATGTCCACGAGTTCTACCTTTGCTGCTGACTTTCAATCACTCACTCACTCACTCACTCACTCACTCACTCACTTACTCACTCACTCTCTCTCTCTCTCTCTCTCTCTCTCTCTCTCTCTCTCTCTCTCTCTCTCTCTCTCTCTCTCTCTCTCTCCTTTTATGTATCTGCGTTTACATTCCAGTGCTATCTGATTTTTGTCATACAATGGGCTGGCTGAAGCTGCACATAACTGGAACATGACCAAGTCTGAGCTTTCGCAATAAACTCTCTTCTTCTTAATCAAAATATATCAGCATCTGGTTTAAGTTTCATTAAAATTCAACTCGCTTACGGCATCTTCCACGGTTAGAAAATAGTAAGATAACCGGTAGGTGGAGAGTGTGGGAACTTCAACGTGGTAACCCTTGTGCTTCCTCGCTTGTCGAAGACCAAGAACGTCGTTCGTTTTCGCTGGATCCCCAATACGAATTATCTTCGGAGGGTTTTTTCTCTCCTCTCTCCCTTTCAAGAACGATCGGTGTTGTGCGTTTAAGTGATATAACATAGTCGTTTACTCTAAGGCGGTTTTCTGATACCGAAACACTTAAGTTAACAAGCCATAAGATATTTTGCAGTTTATTCACAACTGAAGGGGCCGTCTTCCCACGATCAGGTACTGGCTATGCAAATGCCTGACCACTTTCCCGTGCTTCTGGATATAATACAAGTTAATGAACGGAGCTACTCGAGCCGAACACAGGACACATGAGAAAATCAGCATTGCCAAACCGCAAGACGTGAGAACGCCTCTAATTGTCTACTACAACCGTGGCAGTTGTACTTTAAAGAGTAAAAGTGGTGGCTCCTCTTCATTTCATGAGAAGAGGAATATCATCTTCATTCAAACTTATCCGGTTACTGGCTTCTACTTCTTTAAGGAACAATGACCTTTCTTAAGAATTTTTAATATAAACATCTATTCCGTTAACTCTTTAATATGCAAGAGATTGAATTTTGATATGGAAAAACAATATTTATTCAAATTAGTGTATGTCTGTTTATTTATCGATATTTAAGAGACATGTCTCCTCCCACAGTAATCACAGCTTTCGAAAACCTGAAAAGAGATACCAACTTATCATCATCCGTTACCCAAATACTTACCTAAAATGTCGGTTTAAGTCAACACCCGGCGATTTTACGACGCGCAATATTGGAACTAGGAAGTGCTGAGGTGGCCCTTCACCCCGCGAGAGCAAACACACACCACAGCACAATCCTCTACCTTCGTGACCTCAAACAGTAGGAGCGAAATATTATCAGGAGTGCCTCGTGCAGGACCTTTTTATAATGGGATGGAGGCGTTATCGCACGCTTTGCATCTTGGTAATAAGAACAGCGTTCTGGAAATCTCTAAACGATTAAAGAATTGAATAAAAGCGTATTGTGCATTCGGCTACAATATGTCTTCACATAACTTTCTTATAAACAGATTACTATATCAATAAGATATGATAAAAATATGTTTCATAGACCAGGCAAAACATACATGAGAAGGAAAAATGCAAATACAAATTGATCATGAAGGTACACCATGACATCATCTCAATGGACCTTTCACATCCCTTAACCTATGCCTGTTCGTGATAGGGTTAAATGAGCTAACACTGGCAATAGAACTACAGTTGGCGATTACTCTTTGTTTCCCATCTTTTATGCTCTGGGGATCAGTGATTATTTTCAAATTGATATTTATCAAATCTGTGACTGATTAGATAGCATGGTTTTGTGAAAAATGGATTATTTCCGTCAATTGCTTTATGTCCCTGCTCTCCGAGTCATTTACTAGGGAGATCTAGTATTCGAAAACGTATGATAATACCCCGCAGATTTAATTGTGCATTTATAAATTATATAGTATTGCATTTTATATATAAGACTCTCAAAATAAGCAATAATTTATAAATTATGAATACCAATTTCTGTCATAGGAGCGGTATTAAATTATTGATGCAAAATAGATCTGATACGTGAAAACCATAACTGATGATTTAAATCATTGATGACAGATTTGACATTATTTTACCTGAAAGATGGGACCTTTATTTATTTTTTTATTTATATAAACTTATGCGACAGCACAAAGTGAAAAACGTTTTACATTATTTTTCAAGCACTCTATTCTAGTGAATTTGCACACAAAGAGCTTTTGCATAACAACTGGATAAAACCATTGGTATTCTATGAAGAAGTTTTTCCTTCACCGAACCACATAATAGTTCCTTCAAATGACGCGGGCATCTTGATCTCCCCAAGGTCGCCATAAACCCATCATTACCTGCAGGATATACGCAATTTCACTCAGAATCCGTCGTTGGAGGTGGGTCTCCTGAGCCTTGTGACGGGAAGCACTTTAGAGATGTGCTGTACACTTCCATAAGTATTTCTAGTGCTTCCTGTATTTTAGGTAGGTGAAGGTGAACATCGCAAACAGGTGGAAATGGTGCACAGCGTAAAAATCATTAAGAGGACTAAGCAGACGCATTGTTTTCTAGAGACAAAGAATTGCATTGTATGGATGTTCTCATCGTGAGATAAAATGGCTCTCTAACTATCGGTAATATTATGTCTTTGAAGGTAAGGCTTTGCAAGAAGAGCGATTCCTTGGTTTAGATGTATTTTATATGAAAGCAATGCGACTATGTATAAGACACAATCGTTATATAGCGCCTACATTCAGCGATCTTGCTAACTCTGCTATTCTCATAATTAGGAGAGCTAAAAGCGCCCACGTCATGCAGTGACACGACCTATTAGTCTAAGGTGCTAGTGGTTATTTGCCCATATATTACGACTTACAATGTCGCGGTAAACTTGGGGGCGCGCTCATTAAGACATAACCGCACACTCGTGAAATGTATGTAGAAACATTTGTTTGATTACTTATAGTGTATGATGCTAATTATCTTTCTCTTTTTTTCAGGTAAGCCTCACAATACAGATGTAAAGACCAAAGCGTGGGAATAAGTAAAGTAGTAAGTATTTGATCTTTTCATTTAACTTTTCATGTGTGTGTGTGTGTGTGTGTGTGTGTGTGTGTGTGTGTGTGTGTGTGTGTGTGTGTGTATCTGAATAGCAAAGGTAGATAATAGAGACACTAATTATGAAATTTGTATGTGTATGTACTTTATATCAGTGCTCTCCATATATACACATACATACTGATCTATATCTAAATCTCTACGTGTTAGTACATATGCACATTAAATATATCAAACAATTCAATACATGTACTCTTACTCAGAGGAAGATAGAACAAGACTGATCAGATAGGGGAAACAGAGCTTTATTACATTTAAAGCTATAGTAGTGAAATTCAGATCGCAGCAATTTTACTCTGCGGGCACGGTCCCAGGCTGGTCATGGCCTCCCATGACAACCGGGCTCATCCGTGTCTGTATTTACCCCAAGACAAACAAACTAAAGACTAAAGTGCCTGGGTTGACCTTGCCTATTCTGAGCTCGTGTTTGGCTAGCCTTGACTCCGGAACTCATAAAAGAATCGCCTGACGGATCACTCGCCCGCCCGGCTCCCTCATATGTGGATCTTTGTGCCTCGCCGTGACGCGTGTGATGCACAAGGGAAACTTCCTAGTTGGTATAAATGCGTGCGTGCGTGGCGTGCGTGCGTGTGTGTGTGTGTGTGTGTGTGTGTGTGTGTGTGTGTGTGTGTGTGTGTGTGTGTGTGTGTGTGTGTGTGAGAGAGAGAGAGAGAGAGAGAGAGAGAGAGAGAGAGAGAGAGAGAGAGAGAGTTTGCCTTTAAAGAAGGGAGTACACTTGCCGTCCTTGTAGTTTGAAATGACATCCATATACAGAATAACTCGATATGAAAATAACCTCATTTTCATGGCATGCCAACTAATGTAAATTCCTCGGACTTTATACCATAACGAATATGGCAAAGGAAGTCCTCATAGGGCAGATACGTGAAATGACTCACGGTTAAGAATAACGAGCCAATGATGAGGACTGGTGTCGTGGAATAGTCCTGAGAGACAAGGTCAGGGCTGCACGCTCAACACCAAGCAGGGATATAACCTTGACTTACCCAGAGCCACAGCCGCAGATACTGACCCTGCGTCGGCATCAAACAATTGTGTATTTTCTTACGTGATATTGCTTAGTTGCATTTATGAAAGCCACTCGAAAAAAAAAATGAACGAGGTGTTGGAAATTGCTTTTGAATAGCTTCAGACTTAGTGCAAATCGAGTCATGACTACACTCAGTACAACCTGTCTTTTTCAAACATGTTAAACAATAGACACAAAAAATGGCGCTTTTGCAGATCAAACAAGGCGAGCGTCGTGGATTGATTACAAATGAGTATAGACACCATTGCCTATTATTATGTTTAATCCATGTTGAGTATGGGTTCCATTCCCCGTGTAACAATGTGTTGGAATATACAGTATATGCTCTCACATGTTCTTATAATACCTGGCTGGAGAGTAAAGTAAACTTGGGAGGGTGGGGTTTGAGATAGTTCAAGGGGTGGCATTTTTTCAGGTCAGGAGCTACCTGTCTGAAAGTGACGTCATTCTGGGCGGGTTCTGTTGAAAGATTTTTCGTGTCCCGTACGTCTGCCAGGAGTTAGATATTGTTTTTTTTCCACTAATTCTTTGACTCTCTAAGGGGTGTCGGAAAGTGTAGCCGAAGTCTAATATTTAGAACAAAAATAAATACAGGATAAAATCTCTGTCGAACATCTTTGGTATCATCCAACCAAGACGGATAAGACCAAGTAAGAGGCTTGGCAAATGATGGGGTGAAGGAGTGCAGCAATTCTTAGGTATGTGTTTGTAAGTGCGCATGTGCAGGTCGGTGAATTTCTGAGAAAAAGAAGGTTAAGTCCGATGTATAATCTTGAACTCATAAAGATATATAAAAGATGATTCGAAAGTGCAGGCTATGTTCTTGTGAAAATAATTATACGGGATTAGACGTAAAAGTAAGACAAACCTGCCTCACTCACAACCGGACGGTGGGTGTATGCTGTTGCTCCAAAGGTGGAGGCCTATACATCATATAGGACTGTTCTGAAATCTCACTTCAATAATATACCATTATTTATCAATGCCTCTATACTTCCAAATGCAATTTCAATGCTGATTCATTTTGTTGAATTTCGAGGTTTTCGAGAAATTTTAACATAAAACCAATATAAATGCTATTAGATTGAAGATAATGATCTGTAGAGGTAAAAACAGTATAATAATAACAGCAATAATGGGAACTACTACATTCTGACACATCTTAGACGCCTTCTGTCGCTTCCATGAAATTGCCATGAATTAGAATTTCATGTCTCCCTGAAGGTCTAAAGGATACCTAAGGCAATTTCTGCTTCCGTGAGAAAACCGGCGGAGTTGCTGGGTTCGATTGTCACGGTGTCGTTTGTCACGTCACTTTGTTGGGGTACGATTGATTGGTAGCGGTTGTGGGGAACCTTGAGGCTGAAGGATTTTTTCGTTTGTTGTCGTGAACTTAAACTTGAAAATTGAATTACCCAGTCATGACACTCAAACATTTTCGGTGTCATACAATCTGCCTTCGAAAATCCTTCCGCGCAAGGCTCGTATAATGAAGACGTTGCAGTCACACGCCGTTAATAGATATAATTTTGGCGCATCATAATGTCAAAATTAAGTACCTGAACATCATTGAAAACACTTGCTGGTATATAATTGCCTAATTCTTAACATCCTGAGCAAAGGAGGGGTTCCTCAACAAGCAACTTCCGGAGAGTTCCGAGAAGTGACTCGTTGCAAATTATTGCATACCTGAGATCCGCATTCCCTTCGGGTGAGTTGCCACCGTATTAGGCTTTCTTGTTCTCTTTTCAAAATTAATGTCAAATCTCGATGGCGTTTATTCAAAAAAATATTTTGCTTCAAGTTAGTACCAAATAAAATAATATTAATGTAAGTTATAAACGACTATATGAAGCACTTATACTACTTACTATACGTTATAGGAGTTGCTTCTACATTATACGGACTGATCGTAACAGTGATTTATTGATTATTTAAAATCATCTGCCACGCCAACAGCTAAATGATACTAGTTTAGACTGCGGCCT
>NC_061854.1:28393814-28406314 GCF_019202785.1 Penaeus chinensis
TCTTGCCAAGTCGAGGTTTTTACTGCTAATCTCTGACTGCATATGAATTATGATGGTAATTTTGCCGATTATGGTGTATTTGTATTACAGAAGAGTGCAATTTAACATAATCATAATTCCAGTCTCATCGGTAAGAAATCGAAAGATGAGATCAGTCCACGAACGATATTTCGTTTTTTCTGGAGTTGTAAAGTTCATTAACAGCCTTGTACAATATACGTATCCATCTCAGCATACTTCTCGTCGGTATGGTTAATGTTAGGGTTCTTTAAACGTTTGATCATTATCTTGAATAAATAGTCTCAAACGTTCTCAAACAATCACAGTCAAGCAAGGTACAAAAACAAATTCCCTGTTTGTTCAGCTAAAATCGCTAATGGCCCTCTCTTCTGACAATCTTAATAAAGACCTAAAGATCATTTTAGTACACATTAACCAGCAACGAGCTTTGACGTGGGCGGAAGTCATTTACACGCGAGTAGACAATTTGCAAGGGAAGTCATACTACAAAACATGCATTATAATTACTCTTGTGTCACCAGCGTTCGTGAAACTGGTAAACACAGCACGAGAAGTTACAAAACCCGTTGCGTGCGCAGGAAATGACTTGGTGCAAAAATACATTTGGTACTTGGGGAAAATACTATACTGATCCAACACTACATAAACTGCCATTGTAACCATGTACATCAAAGACAGTTTAGTCTGCTTCCTGTCCGTGTGTCGTGCAAGTACATATGGTATAAAGTATTACTGAGTCATAAAAAGGCTGAGGATATGGGAGAGAGAGATAGAAACAGACACAGGGAGGAACAGACAGACGCAGAGAGAGAGAGAGAGAGAGAGAGAGAGAGAGAGAGAGAGAGAGAGAGAGAGAGAGAGAGAGAGAGAGAGAGAGAGAGAGAGAGAGAGAGCATGTCGTGAGAAAGTAGGGTCAGTGGACTTCCTTGGTGGTGGGAATCGCAATGAATAATGTGAGAACATCTGCCGCTGAGCTCCTGTGTCGAGTTTTATGGTCCATTACTTGAGCTCAGCACTTGCACTTAATGGATTACAACTTTATTGTCCATAACTTGATTCTTTTTTGCTAATAATTTCGTCACAAAGATTTATATTTCTAATTCATTTCCTTGTAATTCAACGCGTCTGATTTTATAACACGTTGTATGACAAAAAAAAAAAAAAAAAAAAAAAAGCGAAGGGGTAAATAACCGTCAAAATACGACATCATCTGAAAACACTATAATATGCTCCATGATCATTGTATGGCCGCGCATCTTACTTTAGGTTCACATGAAGAAGAGGTACTTCCTATCAAAATTCATAACGAAATTACCACATAGCTTCGGGATCACTGCCATACATATTCATTCAAACATTACGGGACATTTGAATAATACCAGCTCCTCAGACGAACCCCGGGGACAGGTGGCCATTCAATCACTCGTCCACATGTCCGACGCCAGGGTGCTCACTTCCTTCTTTCTCCTCATTAGTATAACTAGGAAGATGTGGTCGCGAGTCCGCCATTGCCTCAAATCTAGCTCTCGAATAGTCGTGACCGATTGATTAGTAGTTGGATGTTCACGGTTGAGGGGAAGCGCACAAGAGAGGGAGAAGGAAGACTTCCCAGCAGGATGCCGCCATGCATGAGGGATGATGATGGATGGCAAGGCCTTTCACCCTTATATTCCGCCTTGTTTTCTATCTCCTTTCGCTCGCTCTCTCTGCATTCGGCCCTCTCATTAAATGTCTCTTGGAGCGAACGCAGTGGTTTCCTTCTAAATGTTGCAAATAGCTGGCACCCACGTTAATACATTTTAAGCGATAACATGATCCTGAAGCTTCTAAATATTTCATTACGTAAATACATTATTGAATAATATTTCATTAAATAAATAAAATATTGAGTCCCGAGCTGTAATTGGTCTTTCGAAATTAGACGAAAGTGAGGTCTAAACCTTTCATAGTGGATTTTATTAACACGCGCGCGCGCGCATTCACTATAATACTGGAGATGGATCACACACAATTACCTGAGATAATATATCCTGTTTCCAGTTATCGTTAGAACAATGGGATGGGAAATTAATGACTGCCTTCTGGCCGTCTCGATACTCAACCGTAGTCTAGTGCCATCTTATTAATCGTGACGTATTTTAACTTTCTTAAACTAAAGTCGTTATGAATGTTCAAGCAACAGTATAAGGTTGATCTGAAAATCTAGTAGGAAAGCAAGCATTTAAAACAAATTATATTTTTTCTTATCACCATTAAAAAATAAAAAAAAAAGAAAAGGAAAAAAAAATATTCTATGGAAGTAAAATAAAGAATATCAAATATCATCTTTATATCAGAACATCACTGAATCAGTACTTTCTTCATGTTCGAATATCACAAAATCGACTTGTGGAGCGAATTGTTTAGATTTTTCCGACGATTCGGGATAGCGTGCGGTGACGTCGTGTAACCGCCGTCGCGAGCCGAAAGGAAGGAAACAACCGGGAGGAGGAAATGTAGGGGCGGAGTGAGGAAGATGTGGTCAGCGTGATCATTACTCGCCTCCGCCTTCTCAAGGTCGACCCAAGAAAATTGGCTATATTCACGTACGTCCTTATGAAATGTGCATGTAATCCGACTCGTATGTGTAGATATACATATTGTACTTCAGTTCATACACACGCGCGCGAGCACCCCACCCCACACACACACACACACACACACACACACACACACACACACACACACACACACACACACACACACACACACACACACACACACACACACACACACACACACTCACCAGAACATAACCCCGAACTTGTCCCCTCCAGCAATCAGGTGGCCATAAAACCTAAATCAGGTGACCATCAAAGGACCCAAACATTGAACGACCGTCAGAAGGTTGTTGGCGTAGCGGCTCAAGGGTCATTAACGGGTAATTTGAGAGCGGCCAACGGAAGCGGCGACGAGCACATGGGGCCGTTACGACGCAGGCCAACCCAGGCACCTGCGCGTCCTTGTGCCTACTTAATACACACCACCACCCTCATTACTGGTATTTACGTGTTCCCTGATGGACTCAGGGATTTTCGCAATGCCATTTCCATGTTGCTTCTGGATATTTGTGAGAAGTCATGTGAATTATGGTCCTTATTTAACAGTTTGATACTTTATATTTTATGGCGTTTCTAACGTTAAATTTTCGACTGACTGTACCTCGTGTCTTTCTCCCGCCTCGACGTGTGATTGAGATACCGAAACGAATCGGCCATTGCCATAGGTGACTTGTTAGGCGTGTGTCAGTTCCGTTTGAATGATGCGTTTCCCGCTGAGTTACACCGCATGATCACTGCGCATTACCCAAGTGGTTCAGCTACCATGTATCAATGTGGATATATCCCTGTTACGTGAAACAGGGATCGTGGAAAGAAACAATCGACTTCCACAGTCACTCTCCTGAGACCATGACCGGTTCAGAATGCTCTCGATGGCCCCAGGACCCAGGGTAAAGTGCTGTTTCATCCACCCACTTATATTGCTAATTAATTGGTATTTTCTATATACATACATATATAAAAAATGGGAAAATCATCACATGTTCATCACATTCCCACCTGCGTTTAAGATACAACAAACAAACAACCGAAATTAAAGAATATCTTAGGCTTCGGATAACCCCAGACACAGGGCAAGGGACAAGGCGCTGAACTTTGAGTGAGACGTCAGGGCGAGAGGTGTCAGACGTGAGTGGCGGAGGGAAGGGGGCGAGACGAGGCCGGGGCGACTAACAAAAGCACGAGGAATGCCACTTAAAGATTGTTGCGCATCACCGCCGTCGCTTTGTTCACGGGACGAGATGCCGGTTCTCCGCCTTCTCGAGTGTCGTAGAATTACGCCTTTCCCACGCTCGAGGGCGGCCTGGAAAGTCTTGGATATTTCATTGGATGCTAAAAGGGGAATGAAAGAAAAAGCACGGATTATATGTCAATCTTTGTGTCTATCGACCTCTGTTTATCTGAGCATACAAATTTGTATGTGTATGTATACGTACGTATATATAAATATATATATATATAAATATACAAATATACACATACATACATGTATCTAATTGTCTATTTATATCTATATCTGTACCTCTTTGTCTATCTATACTTCCATTTCCACATACACATACACTTACACACACACATACATATACATACATATATATATATATAAACAGATAGATAAATAGATAGATATAGATAGATATATATGCATATATATATGCATATATATATATATATATATATATATATATATATATATGTGTGTGTGTGTGTGTGTGTGTCTGTGTGTGTCTGTGTGTCCACGCGTGCGTGCACGTGTATGTTTATGTGTGTTCGTATATCCGAATGTCTATATAAATTTATTGCGACACGGTAGATAATGCCATGAAATTGACCGAGGGGAACTGTTGCCGAAGCTTCTGTATGAGTTTGCAACGTTGCAAGAAACGACTGCAAGACAAGGTGTAAAACGGGAACTAGTGCATGCACAGCGCTCCATTCATGAAAATGCACTGAAGCATTGGGACCCCATTTTTTATCAAAGGTTGACTTTTAAGCACGGCCGTAGTAAAAAGCGTTACCATATTTCTCCAGTAAAAAAAAAAAAAAAATATCACCCCCCTTTTTTTTTTGTCGTTAATTAATGCGATGATGAAATCAATAATGATAACTATCATCACTATCGCCATTATCACCACCCCCACCTTCCTCATCATCACCCCCACCACCCAAGCAACCCCCGCCACCACCACCATTTCCCCTACCACCACCACCCCCATCACCCCACCACTTTCCCCACCACCACCACCCCCATCACCCCACCACTTTCCCCACCACCACTACCCCCATCACCCCACCACTTTCCCCACTACCCCCTCACCCCACCCACTCCTTCCAAGCACACAGCTCATTTCCCCGCAGCTGCCTCGCGTGCTCATCCTCGGCCATCCCACAGACTTAACTGCCTCAGCCCCAATCCCTCTTCCGTCTGGTCGCTTCACTGGGCGGAACATAGCACCGTATTCTGCAGTCATTCACCGTCAAATATTACTGCGTTAAGACAGGACTTCCCTAAGTTGTGAACATCCGCCAAAAAAAAAAAAAAAAAAAAAAAATGTTATGTGAACTCACGCAAACGAAACGGCATTTTTTTTTTTTTTTTTTTTACTTCCTCCGCGTTCTGTTCTACTACACTTAATGAAATGTCCGGTCTTTATCTCTGAAAATCCAGAAGTGATTTTTTAAAAATACCATTAAGTACATCGTAAAAGTGTGATTATCCCCAAAATTAAAAGCAACTGCATCGCAAGGCTGATTTTTTTTCTCTCACATCTATTACGAACACCAATAATTTCTTGCGGACCTTCATCAAGGACGTTTGTAGTAAAGAGTGAAGTCGCACCGGCCATTAAACTCGCAGATTATACTGGTATTTCCGCCACGGCCGCCCGTCTTCACCCCTACTTTTTTTCCCTAAATTTTTCGTTCGCTTTTCTGTCGCGTGTAATTCCTTTCGGGTTCATGAACTCGCAGACATTTCTTCGCAGACCACTGCTTCCTTTTTTTGCTCTGTATTTAAATTCTAGTCTTATTCTTTAAAGCTGTCTGTTGAGAACTGAATGATTCTTTTTGCTATTGCTAATTCACTCCCGGCGAATATGGTACAATTGAAAACCCAAAACGCTCGTGTTTCTCGATGCTATTATCGATAAGCATCTATTTCATTAAAGATATGGTAACTTCCATTTAACTCGCCTCTCGTGGAAATGGGATTTGTCAAACACCTCAGCGTACCCCGCCACAAGATCAGGCCACGAGTATCTAAAACCCAGCGTCATTTCCATCTCCTTTTTTCTACGCAAATCCTTCGTTAATCCGAGTATCCAAGGACACCACCTCCCACATCATTCTCCCTTATCCACACTGAGAGGGAAAAAGGGTAAAATCCTCTTACAAAACCGATAAAAAGTGAAGCCAGCGGTCAGCGGCGTGAAGTGTGGGGGGTTGCCTTGTTCCGCTCCGCGACTTTCCTTCCTCCTGGCCGCCCGCCGCCCCCTCGGCTCTGTGGGACGACGCACGAACCGCCATCTTCAAGAATGGGCACTGAATTTAGCTTTTATTTTTGAGGTGTATAAGAAATATTTGGATGTAACTGATGCAAACAACGCATTGATGAAAGTCACTCCAGAATAATGTATTAGTGAAGATAACAAATGGATCACACGTTCCGTTAAATATTTTCGGTTATTCCCGTGGTCATAGGGCGAAGCTAAGGGAAAAAGGTAAACAAAAACATTTTTTATCACTCGGTTCTTTCTTGAAGGAGTGGAGATAATCCAATGGGTGTGCTGTGGTACGGAAATGCTTGTGGTTAGATTCGGATACCTTTGTTAACGGATGCTTTTGGATGAATGATAAAAGTAAAAGGAAACCAGTTGAGACAATAATATATAAAACATTACTCGTTTTTGTGTGAGCGCAAAATACAAATGCAGCCATTATTTTTATTTATGAAAACATGATTTATTTCACTCATACTAAAATTTTATCCTATTTCTAACCAAACTTTTATTCTATTTTTCAGGAGGAGCTTTGGACAAATTCATACGGCGTCGCATATAAGGTATGTTGCATTAACTTTTCAAAAGTAGCTAATATATTCTCACTAGATACACTAGATACGGAAGATTTACAGAACAAGGTCATACGTACGATTATATACGTTAATTTTTCGCCAAATCTTAAACGTGTGCCCGTAAAATATACACTTCCGGGGTGACTGGGGAAGGGCTCGTGTAACTCCTTAATGATTAACTTACAAAAAAAATAAAGATAATATAAAGCTTCTGAATATTCAATAAGGGGTGATAGAGATGAGCCATAAAACCACCAGAAAGAGTTAGCCCCACGTGGGTGAGAGGACGAGGGAAGGGGTGAGTGACAATAGTAACACGTAATTCCTTCACGGTTACGACGCTTTAGGGTTTAGGTAATGCGTTTGTCACGGTAGTTGCTGAGATGATGGCATTAATTATACACTGAGATCCACCAGTTGTTATTATAGTTAGTGTCATTGTCGCTGATGTTTTCCAGTTCTCCCTTGATGCTAAAAAAGGATGGTGACGAAAGATGCTTAATTACATTCAAGATCATTCTTACTCACGACGTCATTGATCAAATAACATAATCTTACCGATGCCTTCAGTTGAAAGCAACGGCCGCGATAAACTTAGAATTTTTTTTATCATTTTAACGGTTCACCACACAAATCAAATTCTCCACTCCACACCGAATCGTTTGCGGTGGCCAACCGTACCATTTCTTCCACCAGGAGTACCATTTGGGGTCAAACCATTACAGGGTAGACTTAACGTGGCACCAGGCCGACTTCCTGGTGGGGATCGTGCTGCGTTGCCGGGCAGTTATCATGCCATTAAGGCGCAGGTTAAAAGCCGAGGTTGGTTAATCCGATTACGAAAAGAAAGACTGAAAACCAAAGCTACATGAACGTAATATTTCCACTGTTGGGCTCGATGTTAGACGCGCTTAACTGTACTTACTACCGTGACGCCTGAGGTCATGTTGCACCTACGTCACGGGGAGACGTGGACCGCATATGGACGTGATGCTAAGGAAGTGTGGATATTGTCAGTCCTTGATGTTATTCTGACGGATAAGTAAAACGCTGGCATTCCGATCATCCTTAGTAGAAGAAAATCCTCTGCACAGGATTGCCTCCCAAAATGTATGTCATTAAATAATTATATTTTTATAGCTTTAAAAAAAAATCATTTCCATTTATATAATTACCTTTAAGGAACAAGCTATTACAGATTCGCAAAATCAAATTCTCAACCCTTTTATTTAGCTTTGCCAAATATCTTATTTACGCTCCTCACATAGATAATGATAATTAAGTCTACCAGTACATTTTAACATGCGGCTCCAGCAACGGGGAAGTTGACGCTAACGAATCGGACACGCAGGACTCGCAATAAAACGTGTCGGTGGTGAAGCGGCAAGAAATATCATTTTCAAATTGTCATTGTAGTTAAGTGCCCTATCAAAGACTCTCTCCACATGGCGTCATGTGTGGTGGATCCGGTATAATTGTGATGGCGGTCATTTTACTCTCACACTCACTCACTCTTTCTCTCTCTCTCTCTCTCTCTCTCTCTCTCTCTCTCTCTCTCTCTCTATCTCTATCTCTATCTCTAACTCTATCTCTATCTCTCTCTTTCTCTCTTTCTCTCTTTCTCTCTTTCTCTCTTTCTCTCTTTCTCTCTCTCTCTCTCTCTCTCTCTCTCTCTCTCTCTCTCTCTCTCTCTCTCTCTCTCTCTTATTTTTATTTAAAATTTTCCGTTTCAATCAAACGTAGACAATGCATCCCCATCTGTCAACTAAATGAGTCTTCGCAATGCTATCGCGAACTGTTTACGGCATGACTTTACGGGATTCGTGCAAGATGGTTATTGACACCAACATGTGGCTAGACAATGCAGTCGGCTTTTGTGATGATGCGGGCTTGGGAACGGAGGTTCGGCATTGTCGGAATTTGATGCTTTTTACCGAAAACCGCTAGTAAACAGTATTTTTTCGCTCTTAATGTACAACGCTTGAGTGCAGTTTGAACCCGGTTAACGTCGATACAAAATCGTAAGCTAAAAAAAAAAAACGAGACAAAAACAAAGCAGATTCAGAAGCAAGAACCGCAGTTATGAGCTTGAGGAGAACCTTGCCACTACCTTGGTCACGATTTGTGAAGGTCGACATATCTAAATCGCCGTGCAGCTTTTCTTTTAGAAATCCGTCCATAGCATCTTTTGTCTTTCTTATTTCCCTTCACATTCTGTGCCTTTTACACCTGACGTCATAGTTCTGCCTCTTCCGTTTGACTGAGATCGCAACAAGTAAAAGATTATATTTTCCGAAAGCCACTCGGACATGATTTCCTGCAAATTGCCGCCGAACGAAATCTGTCAGGTATTCTCTTCGAAAAAAAGATCCCAGCATTCTCAGTGCTTGAGGACTTGAATCACCCTCTCCTATCAAACCCCCGTTTCTCGCAAGCCACAACCCTGCCCCCCACCCCCAGCCCTAGTCCTTACCGGGGCCCAAGAATCCTCATACGTCCATCAGCGCCTTGAACTCCCACAGCCAAACGGCCATCCATCTTCCTGCCTCTAAGGACGTCTCCTTCCTGTAAGTCCATTTCCTCCTTTCCTCCGAGCAGTCCAGCCGCGCCCTCAAGCACCGTCACATCGACACCGAGCGACAAGCTTCCCATGAACACTACTTTTTCCCGCCGCGGCCGTCCCAAAACGCCCAACTCGACTCATACCCTTCATGACACGTTTCTTCCCACATTTAGAGCCGAGTTAATAGGCGGAGGTAACGGGCCATCAGCTCCCAGGCGCTCCTTGTGGCGGTGCGGGAGGTGCGATTTCCTTTGATATCTCGAGTCATAAAAAAGAAGGGAGAGTCGCAATTTCCAAGCGAGCGAAACTACCTGCCACGCCCCGGTGACTCTTTAGTGTCCATGTTTCGTTTTCTTTTATTTCCTTCTGAGATTTTTTTTTTTTTCGCGTGTTCGAAAGTTTTCCGGTTGGCGCTAAATCTTTAGGGCTAGAAGGTGTTTCTGTATGAATGATCATATTTGTAATTAATTTGTCTTATTATGTGTGTGTGTGTGTGTGTGTGTGTGTGTGTGTGTGTGTGTGTGTGTGTGTGTGTGTGTGTGTGTGCATATATGTCTCTTTCTCTCTCTCTCTCTCTCTATATATATATATATATAGATAGATAGATAGATAGATAGAGAGAGAGAGAGAGATTGATTCCAAAGTACTGGGGACACCGCTCGTCTCTCATTCCACATTGTGGTGAAAGAAATCAGCCCCCCCCCCCCTCTCCCACACACGAGACCAACCCCCCGCGAGACGCCATTAAAGCGGGAAGGAAAAAGTGTTTCTTCACTTTGTATTTGCTTTCCCGTGACTGTTTCCTGCGGTTTGCCATGTGTTTATTTTAAAACTGTTCTTCTTCCTATATACGGCCACACCAGTCACCGACCCCCATTCTCCTCGTAACATTTTGCCTGTAGATACTTTCCTTGGTTTTACCTATTTTCTATCTTTGCTGAACTAATTAGTCAATGGCAGTATTCCCTGAATCTTTCCTTTAGCTTCTGCAGATGGCATTTCTTGAATTCATGTATCATACAAATCACCTTCTACATCCTTTCATAGTTAGCATTATCTGGCTTCTCGTCTCAAGCTGTGTTTATTTGGTCCAACCTCAGTGTAATTTGTTGAGCTACATATCTGTATGCAGCCAGGTAATGGTAATGGAGTACCTTCGTACCACGAGCGCTTGTCAGCTCAGACGATAATTGGTCCCGACTGTGAACTTAGAGCATGTTAATGGGCGGAAAGGCTGGTTTTTTTTTTTTCTTCTTTTGTTTGATATACAAAAAATCCTCATGCAAATACTATGTCGAGAAAAGTTAAGTTAACAGTTGAGGAGAGAAAGGGACGTCTCAACAATGTCTTACATGTACGTAGACATCTCAAACGACATTCTGGTAGTGCTACTTTGACCGCCTGCAGATTCTTCAAAGCCCCAAGCAATCGCAAAAAATGGAAAGGTACTCCAGGCTGAGATAACATCAGGACGTGACAGTGGCGCTGCAGCCATCCTGCGGGAAGGATGATTACACACGCCGGCACACGAACCTTCACGTACGGCCAAGAACAAAAAATAAACGTCCAGAGGCAAGGCGACCCTGCAAGTCGGACAGAGACGTTAAGGACGCTCAAGGTCAAAGCAAGCATCATTTGCATATTTCAGAATTTCGGCTTCATGTGTTAGACGTTATTACTACCGCAATTGCACATATGCGTAACAATTTATCGCAAAAATGCTAGTATGTAATTTTGTTTTTACAAACAACGCGCGCGCGTGTGTGTGTGTGTGTGTGTGTATGTTTGAGAGAGACAGACAGACAGACAGACAGACAGACAGAGCGAGAGAGAGAAAGAGAGAGAGCACTAAACATAACGGGGAGGGGAGGGAGAAGTGACAACAATTTCTGGCAATGTGAGGAGAGAAGGTGAATACTTTTTATTGCTTTTTCTTATAGAACTGCCTGAAGTAAGTGACCATAGTAATAACCACCGTGGCAGCATGCTGATCATGGCCCCATTACGTTAAGACTAAAGTGGCTTGCCTCGATAGCGTCATGACTGTGCAATGATGGAGCATAACGACGACGATGCACGGAGAAATCACTCTCACTTATACCTGAACGACAAAGCAAGGGCCATAAGGAGATCCGGGAACGGTGAGGGTAGACAGAGGCAAGTGACAGACTGTGCGTGGTGTGACAGTGTTCAAAGGGTGTTGAAGATGGAAGTAGGTAGGCCAGAAGGTGCTGGGAAGGGGGAGGAGAAGGGTGGAAGGAGGGAGGGAAGGGGCGGAGCCTGACTTTCCTTTGGTTGCGTGTGAAGCCCCACTCTCAAGTTCAATGGCAAGGTCGACGTCGCCTTCCAATGTCATGGACCAGCTGTTACCTGTAGCGTCAGCTCAGCTCTAGTTGAGGTCTTGGTCTCTTCTGGAATTTATAGTCGACGTGTTATTTGTTCTTGCTGTAATTAGGTTCTAGGACTCGTTTATCAGACCTTTTTTTAACATTGTCTTCATAGACGAATGTTAACGTTACTTTGGGGGTGCTGGCATGCTAGTAGCTTTGTCTCAAGTCCTTGTTGTTTAGACAAATTAATTGCTTTAATTATACGTGGATACAGGGGCCGAGTAGATCGTTAACTCTCTATACATTACATGCACCTGCTTCAGACAAATTTAGGTGTATCATTAGACTGCTTTGTAAGCATTGTTTTTATACAGTAATTGTATATATCTCGTAATAACTCGTAACAAAGACCTAAGTATACCCATAGCTCGCTACTCCATAAAATGCAGTTAACGTCATATAACAGTACCTGGACCGAAGCATTTAGTGGACTTCCTGACCGCAACCATTTATTTCACCTGTATTTACCTTTTGTCTTCCCTTCTATAACCAATTAAGCCGCCAAGAAAATAAATTGGGGAAAGGCCCTAGAAGCATAACCATTAAGAGTAAACTTTAAATACCATACTGAAAGGAAAGAGATACTTAAAGTTTAATAATATGTGCGGGGAAATAGACATTAATTCAATAAACTGCAGTATTCATTTTATACGTATCCCTAAACGTGTAAGTTGTGTGCATATATTCGTGCCACTTCGAGAGCATTGCCTTAAATAACTGTAACTTCTTTATCAATGCCTATAGACCGTGAACGAAAAAAATATGATCTGAAAAGGCGAAACTTTCTATAACTTCCATTTTAGAAAAAAAAGAAGCAGTGTAAAAGTATGAAAGATCCTTAGTCATTCGAATGC
>NC_061854.1:28411314-28416314 GCF_019202785.1 Penaeus chinensis
TCTCGTGGGGTCGCAGCGGTAAATGTTCTCTCCTGGCGGTTTTGCTCTTGCTATGTGTCACGTTCTTTATTTTCAAATTGGTTTCTTGTCCATTCCGAGAACATATATATTGTATAGTTCACGATGCAATACCATTTTTTTCTATCATGCAGTAAAACCTCAAAGCTGGAACAGCCCACAGGGAATATCTCGAATCACCATCTTGACCTCGTGTGCAGAGAGGAAGTGAACACCCATGACTTACGAATTCACGATTAGGTTAGGCGTTTTAAAAGTGGTCCTGGAAGTCTAGGGTTAGGCGAGACCGATTCACAGTCAAGACTACGAAGAACTTTTTTTTTTCATTTGTTCTGGGAATCTCCTTCATTCTGTTTCTTTCTGTTTCTTTTTATCTTTCTTTTTTTTTTTCTTTATCTTTTACCACCCTCTCTCTCTCTCTCTCTCTCTCTCTCTCTAGTGTGTGTGTCCTTCCTTTGTCGATGTGGTGAGGTCATCGACACCAGTCCATAGAGAGTTGGAAATCCCTCGAGAACCAGCCCTTTAAACACAAGCCACGACCTGTCAAAAAAGGCTACGAGGTCTTAGCTCACCATGATGTATGACATTTTGATGGATGCTTGTGATGTCTGATGGCACTGCTGGGAGCTGACCTCCATTCTCATACTGCGGAGTCTCTGGTGATTGTTCCGATATCACTGGAGAACAATCATAATCATTTAGTAGAAATCGGTGACCAAATTAAAGGCGTTACGGTTTATTGTGATTGAATTTTTGGAGTTTCAATACTTCTTCCCTCGGGGACCGCGAGTGTCATTAAATGTGTCTGGGAACAATTAGTGATTAGTGGAGCATCACGACAGGTAACGGACCTCCGATCAAGTGTCAGTCATAGTAGATATCGTGACGTCATCAAAATGGTCGAGTGGGGATGGAACACTTAACTGTTGGTGACGTTTCATGACAAAGCGGGTGACACCAAACTGTTTCCTGCTACTTTGTAGGCGTTTAAATGATCTTGAATGTAAATTAGTGCTATTGATTAATGATTTGTTTCGTTAAATATCCTACTCTCACATAATCTGTCTTTTTCAACCGATACCCATCCTCTCTCTCTCTCTCTCTCTCTCTCTCTCTCTCTCTCTCTCTCTCTCTCTCTCTCTCTCTCTCTCTCTCTCTCTCTCTCTCTCTTTCTCTCTCTCTCTTTCTCTCTCTCTTTCTCTCTCTCTTTCTCTCTCACTCACTAATCCACTCACTCACTCACTCTCTTTCTCTCTTTCTTTGTCTCTTTCTCTCTGTACATCCCATTCTCTCTCATTTTCCCACACTCCTCTCTCCCTTCCTTACCCCCTTCCTCTCACGTACACAGGACATATATAAACACGAAACGTGACCCGTAAGTTGAAATTATGTCATTATAATCATCATTACAGTAGTATCATTATCGCAATAATTACCATCATTATATATTTACGAATCATTATTAGTTAACATGATGATTATGATAACTATTTTTCATCCTTTGCAGCTACGTCATTTTCATTATTTGATTTAAATTATCAGCCCCACTGCTACCATTTCATACTTTAATAACTTTCAATTTGTACCTATTCAAGCTTTCTTACCACTCGCCAAAAAAGAATAAGTCGATTCTAGCCAGCCACAATATCCAAACATCTATAACACTTTTGAGCGTTATATAATGGCCCTTTCTTCATCACCATTGCCTATAAATGCTTTTTCACCATACCTGCCAACATTATGATGGGGGGGGAGGGGAGTTCGTGCCTCTATAACTCAGAGTCGTGAAAAGTCATGACAGGTGTTTGGCCTTGTCCCAGGTCTTATCACCTCCACCGATGATGTACCTTGTGAGGGACTGTCAGATGTCTGCTCTCTTAGATAACTGGCTTTTTTACAAAATTTCTTGATAAGAACGGTCGAAGTGTGAGAAACTGCCCATATGTTCCCGTACAGCTATTGGTGTTACAATGTATTCAAGGTCTCGCAGTAAACAAGAAGCAAACTTAAGTAATATCTTACCAGAACAATAAGAAAGGTTCTTTTATGAGGTTTTGATGTCACGAATATTCAAAATTCAGCAAGAGCAAGCAGACAGGAAGCATTTCAGAACAATGCACAATGGCATGCATGTTACAAAACGGCAACCAGACCCGCGCAGACGACGAGCAGACGGGATACAGCGAGTCCGGGAGAGAGAGGGCAAACAGGTTTGCACGAAGGCGGGGCTGACATTCACGAATTCCTCATAGTGTTTACTGCCTTCCTTGAAATGCAGGAATGTGACGATTCTCATTGTCGAACGCGTTTGAAGTTCACCGAATCGAGTATGGTGCACTGCCGGCGGAATGCGCAGTTGAAGCGAGGTCACTGAGCTACGTGAGGAAAAAGTAGAGCGGAAAAAAACACAATCACAGCTTTCTGTTGCGTGGAGAGATTGGGTAAGAGTCCCCGTTCCGTCACGGTCAAGGCGACGTGCTCACCGCCAAAGGTTTCCAAGTTCTTTTTGATCCAAAGTGTGGTAACGGTAGCGCAGGTTATTTTTTTTTTATTTTTTTTTTTGAGTCATGTCTTTCTTTCATGTTCCTTTCCTTGTGTCTCTGCATTGTGGGAATTTAACTTCTCATTTGTAAGGCAGTAGACATGTTTCCGTCTTATAGCAGCAACTTAAAAGTGTCGCAAAGAATCATAAATACAACTTTTTATAAGAAAATAGAAATTTCTCCAGCGCCAAGAATAGGGCCCTCACACCCCTCCGTGCCCATCCCCTCCCCAAGGCGTCTCGTGGCGTAAGTACCCCGGGTAGTAACGGGACTTCACGGTCATGGTCAGGGATACCAGCTTCACACCTGTCCTGCCCAGCTAGTCGGGGACAACCGCGACTTCCTTATATGGGACTTATCACATGCCTAGGAGGACTCTGGACAGCTACCCGCTATTTATTATTTTTTCTTGTTAACTGGCGGTATAGACATCTATTGTACATATACAAGTCAGAGTCTTAAGGAAAAAATCACTTTCTGAAGTAAAATAGATTGATATACAAGAAAAATATCAGGGTAATTTTTAAAACATTCCATTTATAATGTATACTTCTACGGTGAATAGGAAATAAAACACATCTATCGCCGAAATACTCACACAAACCACTGCTAATAGAATAGAAAGCTTGAGCAAAGAGACCAAGCGCTTAAATGAATGAACAAACAAAAGTGGCCGCTACGATAGGCAACAAACAAACTTTCCTACTACAACTCAGACGGGTCAAAAAGTTGTTGCTGGAGGACCGGGTCTTGTGCCTTATACGGGACACACCTTCTGGGTCAGGCGTCCAGTCTTGTTCCACCTCCCACGCCGATGCAAGAGGTATGCACGATGCAACTTCCAGGGGGTTTCACGACTCTCTGAATGCGTCAAAACCTCATTTGCATTTTCTTTGTCTTTTTTGTGATTTGGAAATACGGGGCTGAAGTGTAGTTGTTAAAGAACGAGCAAATACTTAATAATTTTCATATTGTATCCGAATTTCAGATACTTTGAATTTCCACCAATTCTGAAAATAAGGCTTGGTTGGTCGGTAAAAATTAATCTATTTTTTTGGACATATTGTTCAATGCAGGGGTCGTAAAGTGTTCGCCAGAAATACACTCCGAGACGATAACAATTAATCATTTCATTTTTGAAAATCCTAATATAATAAAAGTCGGAAATCCAGAAAAAAGATATTTGTTATCATTATCATTATTATCATCACTAGTATTATCATCAATAGTAGTGGTATTTTTTCATTCATCTTTTATTTTTCCTTTTTATTTGTTGCTTTACCGCTAAGCAACTCGCGTCCACGACCACTCATCCCAAAGCCTTCTTTCATGCCTCGACGTACCTAAGGATGAAGAGGCTGTTGCATACCAATTGCAACATGACCTATAAACTGAAGTTGAATTCCCTTGTCAGAATGCATAGCTAATGTGTCTTCATGTAGTTAAAAAAATATATTTATCATACTTCACTGCATGGTTGATACGTTCCCGTCTTTGCCAGTTAGATATATGATTGGCGCGCACACAAAACTAGAAGGAATTTATCTTCTAAGCAAATATGTGCTACAGACTTCACCTTTCACCTACCCACCTGCTCTTCCTCTGACCTTTTAACTAGCGGCCAAGATGTGCGCTATCCCGTTAGACACGTTTTTTTGGGTCAAGAAATCCGTTAAACAACTTATTTTAATGTAGGTTTCGAGGCCCCCATAGCAGTAAGGAAGATTTTATCAATAAGGGTAGTGAAAAAAGGTGACCTGTAGATGCCTAAGTAGCTGATATTTATAATCAAAATAACTCTTTGAAATGCTATATTTTCGTTCCCCTTTTGCACAATGGCTAAAAAGTAATTCCTACTTACACAAGTTTCCACATTTCTGCCCATTATTTCAATATTTTTAGACATATTCATTTACTGGAGATATCAGCCTTCTTATACATATTACAAAACGAACTGTTTATTAAATTGTTTTTCTTTTTTCTTCCAGGTATGTGAAGTGGATCCTGTGCTGATCAACAGGTATAGGTAACAAAATAATAGTATTATAAGCTTTTCAAAAATATTTTTTATTGTAGAAACTGCAGGAATTGGGTAAGGCTTTATTCTCGCCATTTCTCGGGTTTCGCGGAAGTTCAAATTAGGAAGTTCATATATTTGCATAACATTAAAGAAGTTCTCCCTCCTCTGTCATGTAACTTTCTCCTTAACCGCATGTACTCTCTGTACACACATATTCTGCCACGTCAGTAATATGTCTCACCGTGTACACTGTCTTCAAGTTGTTACTGTAATTTGTACATTTGCCTTCTGAAAAAAAAAAAAAAATGTGTTCATCCAGATTTTCTTATCGTTTGGTCTCGTACAATTGTATATGGATAAACATTCATAACATATCGTTAGCGTTATTCATATATTCATATAAAGCTATATACCATTTG
>NC_061854.1:28423814-28438814 GCF_019202785.1 Penaeus chinensis
GCGCACGTTCGTGTGCACACACACACACGCACGTACACGTGCACACACACACACACACACACACACACACACACACACACACACACACACACACACACACACACACACACTCACACTCACACTCAAACACACACACACACACACACACACACGCACGCACACGCACACATGTATGTATATATATATATATGTATATATATATTTATATATATTTAAATATATATATATATATTCAAATATATATATATTTAAATATATATATATTTAAATATATATATATATATATCATGTTCGTGAATCGGAGATGACTATCTCGTGGGACTTGATGCTGAGAGTGCGGTGAAGACATGGTGCTCCTTTAACCACAGGAACACCACGCGAGGGTCAGCAGGTCATTGTCATTGTCTGTGGTCTTCAAAGGTCATATTCAAGGTTACTGCACACAGTAGCAGATAAAGTTACCTCATAAGGTTATTGTCCCTGATACTGTCATATACCAATACACACACGTTTTATACGTTATAAACCGTCCTTTTTAATGCCTTCGCATTCCACTCACGACATCAGATGCTAGAATAATCTGGGGCGTATTTCTGCCTCTCTTCATAGCCTTCCTAACTAGACGCCGAAAGCCAATTAATCGGTTCGTCCTGCTATAATGCGTGAATATTCCAGACGATGCCAAAGCAGCGGCGTTACAAGCGTTAAACGGCCGATGGCTTCTTGGTTTGTTTTCCCAGAAGACATGAAATCCATCGATACTTTAATTAACTTTGTAAGGAAAACAAGTCAATGCAGCAGTAGACAATATACACAAAACTATAGAGGCAGCAATGGGAACGGAAATAAAAACGTCGATTCACAAAAAACATCAACGTATTCACTTTTCTCTTATCTCAAGATCAAGAGCATTTCGAACAATTCTCCTGTAGAAGGTGTACTTCTACTAGTCTTTTAGTGGTCCAATTAGGAGCGTGTGATTATCTAGAACACAGGTATCTCCTTCTAAACTGTGTTCTCACGCTCCCACCCACTGGAGTACCTTCCACGCAGACAGGCAACTTTTTGTTTATGTTGCTTAGAGACCATGCTTCTCTTCTCCCTGGTGTTACGTGCCGCTCTCGATCAACCTACAATCTCGGTCGACTATTCAGCTTCTGACATTACTTGAGACAAACTTCACCAAATCTAAGATTTCATGAATATCAATAAGGTATTTAAATTTCCTACCAGAATGACACTAGATTTTGAAACTTGAACTGTCGAATTTCAATGTGAATATCATCGTCTGTGATTCATGAATTTGAAATAAATTTGTTTATAGATGATTGACATTGCTGAATTTCTTTCCTTAATGAGAAGTAAAAAGTGACATGTCAGGTATGGTAGCAACCTGGTATTATGTGAACTAACGTAGTACATTTCTTTGTTTACAGCACCATTTTCCAGTAGTGACCTCCAGCAACGACAGACCGACCTTTCTGCACTCTTCCATTCATCTAAAGGAGGTTAGTAAAGAACTTTTTAAATAGATAATATAAGTTTCAGAACAAGATCTACAGAAAATATATACTCTCTTAGTATCATTCACCCTAACTCTTGATTGAAAGTGATGTTTGATATGGCGGTGGTACAAGTCTTAATACAACTTTTTTGACGCAGGTATGATCGGCCCTTTGTTCCGCGACGACGAACTCAGTTTGGCTTCAGGTGATGGAGGTGAGTGGCTGATGTATACCTGTTGTTAAGTAAATATGCAAGAGCTCATTTTCATGTGTACTCTAGCTTAGATCTCTCTGCAAAATTATTATGTAACGGATACAACGATTACGCATACACAAATGTTTATTTACAATTATTATGATTCAACTTACTTTGACTCTCTTCATTTTATGAAACAGGTTATTTTATCATAAAATACTCCATAAGGATCAGTAAAAAGTACGATACACCTCTGAATAAATGTGAATATTGGACGGGCCGAACCTGCCGATAATGTTAGGCCTATTTCAAACCTTACCAGTCACGCCTTTTAGCTCATCTTTGCCCCTAGGCGCAATTATCACCTTGGCTACAACAAAGTAGGATATATAATCGGTAATTATTATCTGTACAGATACGAAGCGTACCACCGATAGCAAAGAAGCTGTAGAGAAATTATATAACACTGTATCCTATACCTAATAACATTCACAACATCAACGAATATGGTCATGACTGTAACACATGCCTATCCTGTTTTACCCCCTCCTTGAATTCCACCTTCCTCTCACGTGTATCTTCACTGCCACTGTCAAGGACTCCGGCAAGGTCGCGGACGTCAACACAAACCACTTGTCTCATGAAGGATCATCAACATATTTTATACGCCCTGAAGCACGAAAAAATGAATATATCCATAATGACGTTGTATCTCAAATATCTACGCACAATTATCTCGGTTATGGCAGGCTTATGTTAATGGCTGTATGTAAATAGGCTATTTAGGTCGTAATTTACTTTGTTTTTTACTGCCATTCGCTTTGTATATTTTCCTTCATTACTTGATACGGATAGGGCATTGGACGTAGGGTTCTTGGAACTGTAAAATGCATACTAGAAGGGCAAGACAAATCTAGAGATACTATTTCTTAGAATTCTTACTTTCTGAATCCAGTGCTTGCAATCTAACACAATACATAATGTATAATACAATGTGCAAGCATTCATGTGTCTCTCTTTCTCTCCCAAGGTTGCTACTACCAGTTCCAGCACTACGACGAGGGGGACAGGATTATCACCAATGAACCTTGCCTCAACTGTACTTGCCATAACTCCATGCTCATGTGCTACTTGAAGGTAAGAGGCTGTTCTCTTCAATCTGCCATTACTATTATTAGCTGATCATTTTGATATTGTATTGGAAGTCCATGAAAAAAAAGACGAAAGACCTGTTCAGAAATAAAGAATCTCAACTGTAAAAGGCATTGGCGAGATAACCTTCTTTCAATCTATAATATATCTCCATTTTAGGTATGTCCATTCAGCAAGCCCATCGGACAAGATTGTACTGTTGAGAAACGACCAGATCAGTGCTGCCCTGTGATCACCTGTCCTCAAGGTAAGTTTCGGACATACTTGTTCTGGCTGTGTGTGTGTGTGTTCACGAGATTTTTAGAATTAGTTCTTTGTTGGATGACTGCTGTAATTTCCTTATATCAAATTTGCATCACGTCATAACATTCCAGTGATAAAAGACTTGATTCTTCTATGAGATATTCTGGTCATATACCCCATTTTCTATAATTTGCCAGACAAGGATTTTCAATCTTTAATCTTTTAATTTTATCATTCACATCTAATTGCGCATTGCCTCTTCCACAGTTCCAGTGAATCTCCAGGTTATGCAGATGCCCTCCACAACAACCGCTGCCCCACCTGCCCCAACAACTGCACTGGTCCCTTACACTGAACACGGCTGTACCATAGAAGGAAAATACTACCCGGATGGTGCTCAGGTATGGCAGCACTCATAAAATCTTGTTGATCAAACAAATTTTGATTAGTATCATGGGGATGATTTTGGAGTTATTGTGAACACTGGCAATGAGGATTTTTTTTTGTAATAATAATGATAATAACAATAACAGAAATGGGTAATGCAGAATACCTAGTATATATTTCTAAAGGCTTTCACATAAGATTTTTCTTTAAGCAGACACTGATTTTTATAAAAGTAATTGCTATCGGCAAAATCTGTCATTACAGGTCCCCGGCGTACCAGGAAAGCCATGCGAGTTGTGCTATTGTATCAGAAACCACACAGCGTGCGTTATGCAGGAATGTATTCTCATGGTTCATGGTTGTGACCCCGTTTTTGAAGATGGAGTTTGTTGCCCAGCTCGATACAAGTGTGGTCAGTATTCATCATTATCTTTTTTTTTTTTTACATCTGTTGCTATTTATCTGAATCATTATGCCTGCTGGTATAAAAGTCGACATGCTATTATACATAATCTATGTTCATAGGGATATAACAGCTCGGTGTATAAAATGCCTTTCTATCAACTGTTTCTTTCAAATTCATCTTTTATACTTTCCTGCTTGTTCTTCAACCCAAAGTAAAATTCTTACTTGCTTTTAAAAATCGAATAAGAAAGTAGACAGAATAGAACTAAACATTACCTATTCATTCTGTCATCATCTCCACGCATTTCCTCCCTTGACATTTTTCTGCAGCCACAAGGGACCTTCTTTCCCCTGATTCTTCGGTATCCACTTCTTTAAGAAACGCTCTTCTCCTGACCGACTTCATCCACCTCTCTAACAATCTCAGCTCAAAGAAATCAGGTCTTTCTCTAAAACTAAGACAATATATACATATATATATTTATATATATATATATATATATATATATATATATATATACGTTAATCGGCATGAATGTAATACCGTTCTTGTTCTTTCTTATTACGATGCTTCCTTTTAAAATCCTGATGTCCATAATAACTGCTGAGCGTATACTAACGAGGAATATGGCTTGCAGCTCACGACGAAGAGACAGGACTTGCAACCACGACCATGGTTCCTGCAACCGCCGCCAATGGAAGTGTCATACTTCCCACAACCATAAAACCGATGCCAGTAGGATGCATGCACAAGGGTGAATTCTATGAGGACGGTGCCCTAATTCCGTCAGAAGATCCATGCGAACACTGCTATTGTATGAAGAGTGATCTGGTTTGCGCCATTCAGGAATGTATGTCTCCCTTGGATGAGATGCAAGAGAGCTGTACTCCTCGGCCGGCTCCTCCTGGCCAGTGCTGTCCTGAGGCTTATGATTGCCGTAAGTTTTACCTTCTGTGTTGACACATGTGCACAACTATCTTCATATATACTGTATAAAACACATACAGAAATCACACACAGACACCCATAAAAGGCAAATGTATATATGTATATATATACATACATATATATATATATATATATATATATATATATATATATATATACACGTGTGTGTGTGTGCGCACACACACACACACGTGCGCGCGGGCACACACACACACATCTATATAGTTATAAACATTATTTCCATTTACAAAACCATTTAACTCAGTTGAAAAAAGAAATACATAATATCCATCTTCCAACTTTTTTATAATGTTTTTTTTCCTTACAGCTGAACTCCCAGAAATCACTACGATCACACTTGATTATTCAAGTCTTGCCTCGACTACCGAAAGCATCACTTCAGCTACTGATGAAATTACTGCTGAAATAAGCACTGATGCTCCTACTGCTGGAACAGATGCAGCATCAACTGACATTCCCTCAACTGACACTGATGAAACAGCAATTGATGTTCCAGCTGTTGAGACTGATGTTGAGACTGTTGATACTGATGGAACAGCAACTGATGCCCCTACTACCAACACTGATGAATCTACTGAGGTTCCCTCTGTTGAGACTGATGAAACTTCAGATTCTCCCGCCGTTGATATTGATGAAACAGCAACAGATAGTCCTACTGCTGTAGATGTTGATGAAACGGCAACTGGTGCCCCTGATGTAGATGTTGATGAAACGGCAACTGGTGCTCCTGATGTAGATGTTGATGAAACGGCAACTGGTGCTCCTGATGTAGATGTTGATGAAACGGCAACTGGAGTTCCTGCTGTGGATGTTGATGAAACGGCAACTGGTGCTCCTGATGTAGATGTTGATGAAACGGCAACTGGTGCTCCTGATGTAGATATCGATGAAACGGCAACTGGTGCTCCTGATGTAGATGTTGATGAAACGGCAACTGGAGTTCCTGCTGTGGATGTTGATGAAACGGCAACTGGTGCTCCTGATGTAGATGTTGATGAAACGGCAACTGATGCTCCTGATGTAGATGTTGATGAAACGGCAACTGGTGCTCCTGATGTAGATGTTGATGAAACGGCAACTGGAGTTCCTGATGTAGATATCGATGAAACGGCAACTGGTGCTCCTGATGTAGATATCGATGAAACGGCAACTGGTGCTCCTGCTGTGGATGTTGATGAAACGGCAACTGGAGTTCCTGCTGTGGATGTTGATGAAACGGCAACTGGTGCTCCTGATGTAGATGTTGATGACACGGCAACTGGTGCTCCTGATGTAGATGTTGATGAAACGGCAACTGGTGCTCCTGATGTAGATGTTGATGAAACGGCAACTGATGCTCCTGATGTAGATGTTGATGAAACGGCAACTGGTGCTCCTGATGTAGATGTTGATGAAACGGCAACTGGTGCTCCTGATGTAGATGTTGATGAAACGGCAACTGGAGTTCCTGCTGTGGATGTTGATGAAACGGCAACTGGTGCTCCTGATGTAGATATCGATGAAACGGCAACTGGTGTTCCTGATGTAGATGTTGATGAAACGGCAACTGGTGTTCCTGCTGTGGATGTTGATGAAACGGCAACTGGTGCTCCTGATGTAGATGTTGATGAAACGGCAACTGGTGCTCCTGATGTAGATGTTGATGAAACGGCAACTGGTGTTCCTGATGTAGATATCGATGAAACGGCAACTAGTGCTCCTGATGTAGATGTTGATGAAACGTCAACTGGTGCTCCTGATGTAGATATCGATGAAACGGCAACTAGTGCTCCTGATGTAGATGTTGATGAAACGTCAACTGGTGCTCCTGCTGTGGATGTTGATGAAACGGCAACTGGTGCTCCTGATGTAGATGTTGATGAAACGGCAACTGGTGCTCCTTCTGTGGATGTTGATGAAACGGCAACTGGTGCTCCTGATGTAGATGTTGATGAAACGGCAACTGGTGCCCCTGATGTAGATGTTGATGAAACGGCAACTGGAGTTCCTGCTGTGGATGTTGATGAAACGGCAACTGGTGCTCCTGATGTAGATGTTGATGAAACGGCAACTGGAGTTCCTGCTGTGGATGTTGATGAAACGGCAACTGGTGCCCCTGATGTAGATGTTGATGAAACGGCAACTGGTGCTCCTTCTGTGGATGTAGATGAAATAGCAACAGATAGTCCTACTGCAGTAGATGTTGATGAAACAACTGGTGCTCCTTCTGTAAGTGTTGATGAATCAGGAACTGATGCTCCTACTATTGAAGATGATCAAACAACAACAGATGCTCCCACCGTTGATATTGATGGAACTGCAACTGAAGTTCCTACTATTGATACTGGTATAACCACAGATGCTCCTACTGCAGAGACAGCCACTGTTGCACCTGAAGAAAGCACTATGTGTTATGTCAATGGTACAAGCTACAGCAATAACAGTATTGTCCCTGCGTATACCCCTTGTCAAGACAGCTGTCGATGCATTAATGGTGCTGTTTCCTGTAAACTAGTGGCTTGCCCACCTGCACCACCAGCATTCCTCAGATGCACCTCAGCTCCTGTTGAAGGAGAGTGTTGTCCAAGCCATACATGCCGTAAGTATATTTTCTTTTTTAATAGGACTGCTAGCTGCAATAGCATGAGTCTCATATATAACCCTCACAGAATTTAGATTTTTTTTTTTATTCTTAATATAACTAATTTACAATTTCACTTTCCAGCACCAGTCAATCCAGATACAACAGAGACCCCTGGATGCATCAGTGATGGTGTTCAATATTATGATGGAGAATATGTGCCTAGTTCTGATCTATGTTCAGACTGCTACTGTCTTGAAGGTGAAGTCATCTGTGCAATCCTTGAATGTCCTCAACCCAAGGGACAAAACTGTACTGCAGTAGAACGACCTCTTGGAAGCTGCTGCCCAACAAAATATGAATGTGGTTAGTATCTATAATTTTGACCTAGTCATTTCCAAATGAATAAATATAAAATATTTTACAATGTGAAATCAAATATAAACAATATATGTGAATATTATTTTATTTTCCAGATGAAGTTGATATGCCCGACTCCTTAAGCCAAGTAACAGATGCAGATTCAGAGGGCAAGGTAACTCCATCTTCCACTTTTACTATTGATGTGGACGAAAGTCATACAGAAGCTACATCCCAGGCTGGTGAAGATGTGACATCTACAAAGGCCCCAGTGGACGGAGCAGTTGAGGAATCAGTAACTCCAGCTAGCACTGATGGGGAAGTTCCTGTTGAAAGCACACTCTCAACTGGTTCCCCTGATGACATGATGACTGGTCCAGTGATAGGACTAGAAACAAGAACAACAGCCCCTGATGACTACAGTGTTCTTACTACACCCATGACAATCATTACTGAGGATGTCTCAACTCAAACAGAAAGCCCTGTTGATCACACTTCTTTTGATATCATAGATGAAACTACTGTTATGTTGACTGACACTGATACAGCAACTACTAGCATTCCTGAGATTGATCTTGCTACTACAGTTATGGAAACGGCAGACAAAACCACTGGTACCCCTGCAGTTGAAGCTACTTCAGAGGTTCCTATTGTCAATGAAACAATCCCAGTAAATGAAACAGCTACTGAATCCCCAGAACTTGAAAGGCCCGTGACTGGTGTTCCTATAACTGACAAGCCGGTCACTGATATTCCCACTGTTGCATCAGCTACTGATGTTCCTGAGGATAAGGAACCAGCCACAGAGACACCAGGTGATCAAATTGCCACTGATGTACCTACACTAGGTGAGGTAACAACAGATGTTGATGAGACAACTACAAGTATTCCTGACACAGATGGAACAGATATGGTTACAGATATCCCAGAGGAGGTGATTTCAACAGTCAGTCTTCCTGATAAAGAAGGTATTCCAGGTGAGGGAAGTTGTATGGCTAATGGAACTACTTATGCAAATGGAGACACAGTGCCAGCTTCAAGGCCATGCCACCAATCATGTACCTGCAAAAACAGTATAGTGTCATGTGAGCTGCAAGCCTGTCCTCCCCCGCCTCCAGCATTCTTGCGTTGTGCTCCTGTGGAAGATCCAGAGCAGTGTTGTCCTTCTTATGACTGTCGTAAGTATTGGCTAGATCAAGTACTTAGAGTTCCTATGAATTCCATACATTTCACATACATTAAGATACCATTATTTTACTAGTTTACTATTATTTTACTGCCTAATATTTTTCAGCTACCGTAGAACCCGATACCACAGAATACCCAGGATGCTTGAGAGATGGAATACAATACCTGGAAGGAGAATATGTTCCGAGTCCAGACATTTGTACTGACTGTTATTGTCTCAGTGGGGAAATTATTTGTGCAGTCCTTGAGTGCCCAACGCCTGCTGGTGCAAATTGCAAACCAATGTCTAGAGCAACAGACAGTTGCTGTCCTTCAAAATATGAGTGTGGTAAGTGATAGTAAACATATTACATCTTTACTTTACATCTTTAATACATCTAATACAGTAATAAACCTGTAATGTAAATTATCATGTTTGTAACAATTATTCTGTCTTTCTGCAGATGACTTGGAAACAGGCACTGATGCAGCCAGTCAAACAGCTACTGAAGGTCCAGTTGTAGTCAATCAGACAGCTACTGATGCCCCAGTTGATATCAGTATAATGGCTACTTATGCCCCAGTAGATCAGACAGCTACTGAAGCTCCAGTTGATGAGACAGCTACTGATGCTCCAGTTGATGAGACAGCTACTGATGCCCCAGTTGATCAGACAGCTACTGATGCCCCAGTTGTAGTTGATCAGACAGTTGATGAGACAGCTACTGATGCCCCAGTTGATCAGACAGCTACTGATGCCCCAGTTGATGAGACAGCTACTGATGCCCCAGTTGTAGTTGATCAGACAGTTGATGAGACAGCTACTGATGCCCCAGTTGTAGTTGATCAGACAGTTGATGAGACAGCTACTGATGGCCCAGTTGATCAGACAGCTACTGATGCCCCAGTTGATCAGACAGCTACAGATGCCCCAGTCGATCAGACAGGTACTGATGCCCCAGTTGTAGTTGATCAGACAGTTGATGAGACAGCTACTGATGCCCCAGTTGATCAGACAGCTACTGATGCCCCAGTTGATCAGACAGCTACTGATTCCCCAGTTGATGAGACAGCTACTGATGCCCCAGTTGATGAGACAGCTACTGATGCTCCAGTTGATCAGACAGCTACTGATGCCCCAGTTGATGAGACAGCTACTGATGCCCCAGTTGATGAGACAGCTACTGATACTCCAGTTGATCAGACAGCTACTGATGCCCCAGTTGATGAGACAGCTACTGATGCCCCAGTTGATGAGACAGCTACTGATACCTCAGTTGATGAGACAGCTACTGATACCCCAGTTGATCAGACAGCTACTGATGCCCCAGTTGATGAGACAGCTACTGATACCCCAGTTGATGAGACAGCTACTGATACCCCAGTTGATGAGACAGCTACTGATGCCCCAGTTGATGAGACAGCTACTGATACCCAAGTTGATGAGACAGCTACTGATGCCCCAGTTGATGAGACAGCTACTGATGCTCCAGTTGATCAGACAGCTACTGATGCCCCAGTTGATGAGACAGCTACTGATGCCCCAGTTGTAGTTGATCAGACAGCTACTGATGCCCCAATCGATCAGACAGCTACTGATGCCCCAGTTGTAGTTGATCAGACAGCCACCGATGTCCCAGTTGATGAGACAGCTACTGATGCCCCAGTCGATCAGACAGCTACTGATGCCCCAGTTGATCAGACAGCTACTGATGCCCCAGTTGATGAGACAGCTACTGATGCCCCAGTCGATCAGACAGCTACTGATGCCCCAGTTATAGTTGATCAGACAGTTGATGAGACAGCTACTGATGCTCCAGTCGATCAGACAGCTACTGATGCCCCAGTTGTAGTTGATGAGACAGCTACTGATGCCCCAGTCGATCAGACAGCTACTGATGCCCCAGTCGATCAGACAGCCACCGATGTCCCAGTTGATGAGACAGCTACTGATGCCCCAGTTGTAGTTGATCAGACAGCTACTGATGCCCCAGTTGATCAGATAGCTACTGATGCCCCAGTCGATCAGACAGCTACTGATGGCCCAGTTGTAGTTGATCAGACAGTTGATCAGACAGCTACTGATGCCCCAGTTGTAGTTGATGAGACAGCTACTGATGCCCCAGTTGATGAGACAGCTACTGATGCCCCAGTGGATGAGACAGCTACTGATGCCCCAGTCGATCAGACAGCTACTGATGCCCCAGTTGTAGTTGATCAGATAGTTGATGAGACAGCTACTGATGCCCCAGTTGATCAGACAGCTACTGATGTTCCAGTTGATGAGACAGCTACTGATGCCCCAGTTGTAGTTGAGCAGACAGCTACTGATGCCCCAGTTGTAGTTGAGCAGACAGCTACTGATGCCCCAGTTGTAGTTGATCAGACAGTTGATCAGACAGCTACTGATGCCCCAGTTGATCAGACAGCTACTGATGCCCCAGTTGTAGTTGATCAGACAGTTGATGAGACAGCTACTGATGCCCCGGTTGATCAGACAGCTACTGATGCCCCAGTTGTAGTTGATCAGATAGCTACTGATGCCCCAGATGATCAGACAGCTACTGATGCCCCAGTCGATCAGACAGCTACTGATGCCCCAGTTGTAGTTGATCAGACAGTTGATGAGACAGCTACTGATGCCCCAGTTGATGAGACAGCTACTGATGCCCCAGTTGATGAGACAGCTACTGATGCCCCAGTTGTAGTTGATCAGACAGTTACCGATGTCCCAGTTGATGAGACAGCTACTGATGCTCCAGTTGACCAGACAGCTACTGATGCCCCAGTTGATCAGACAGCTACTAATGCTCCAGTTGATGAGACAGCTACTGATGCTCCAGTTGATCAGACAGCTACTGATGCCCCAGTTATTTCCATTACAACAGAAAGTGATAAGGAAGGAGCTGTTGATTTGCCGGAGAACTGTGTGGTTCAAGGTTCTATGTATTATGATGGTTCCATTGTTCCTGCATCTTCTGTATGCCAAGAAAATTGCAGATGTACCAATGGAACTGTTATGTGTGAACGTCCATCCTGCCCCCCTGCACCTCCTACTTTCCTCAGGTGTTCTCCCATCCCTCCTGAAGATAGTTGCTGTCCAACATATGACTGTCGTAAGGAACCAGAGTTGTATTTTTGTCTTCCACAGTTTGTGTTAATCTGGAGAAATTTATGAAGAAATCTGTGTTTATGTGTGTTTACTACATATGATAATTTTCATTCCAGCTCCCATCGTAGACCCTACAGTCACGGAGGCACCTCACTGTGAAAAAGATGGCTCAGTATACAATGATGGTGATTATGTACCTAGCCCAAGCGAATGTACAGACTGTTATTGTCTAGGAGGCGAAATTATTTGTGCCTATTTGGAATGTGTTGCACCTGGAGATAATTGTACACCTGTTTCACAGTTGAATAACTCTTGTTGCCCCGACAAATATGAATGTGGTAAGTACACCTTAATTTTTCACTTGGACCACTGTTATAGATGTCTGTGAAGTATTTAATGCAAATGCAGTGTTTACTGTGTGTTAGCTCAGAACACAATTTCCATTGCAATTCTTAATCAATTTGACTTTCTAATTCCAGCTGATGTGCCTGATAGCTTAGTGTCTACAACTATCTCACCTGTTGGAGCTTCTGCTACAGATGTAGCCAATGGAACTAGCCAAAGTACTGTAATACCTGAGATGATTTCCACTATCACCACTGTGGCCCCAGAGACCGAATTTAAACCATCAAGTACCATCCCATCTGTTGCTACTGACGAGCCAGAAACTGAGTCTACTGATGCTCCAGTTACCACAAGTCCTGAGGGTATAGAGATCTCCTTCCCCACGGACAGGGTAACCACTGTTGCTGATGCAGTCAGCTCTGTCATTACAGAGGCTTCCATTGCTACAGATGGTTTAGAAACCGAGTCACCTGGCTTCACTATCTCCTCCTTTGTAACCGAAGCAACATCTGAGGGTGTAGTATCTGATGTAACTGAACCATCTGTAACCCCAAGTGCTACCAGTACATCAAGCTTAGATAATACTTCCACCACAGAATCAGTTCCCAGCTCTGCTGAACCTATGCTAACTGAAGCTTCAGTTGCCACTGAAGAACCAGAGACTGAAGCTACAATTGGCATTATTGTTGATATTACAAGTTCCCCTGCAGTTGCATCTTCATCAGTCACAGAGGAACCATCAGCCACAGAATCACCCCTTACAGAACCCACTGATTCTGGCTATGCCACTGAGGCAACTATTTCTGTGACAGAATCTACCTCTGTTACTGATTCTGATGTACAAATAAGTACAGAGAAGCCTGGAGTTACTGACAGCATTGAAGGTCAAGTGACAACTAAATCAACAGAATCTACACCAGAATATCCAGGGTCTCCTGCAACAACTTCACCAGAGATTCCAGTTTCAACAGAAGTATCATCACAAACTGCATCAGAAGTACCAACAGAAGTAACAGATATTCCAGTTTCCACATCCACATTAACATCAACAGAAGTTCCAATCTCAACTGAGTCAGTCGTACCACAGGTGACTACAGAAGTATCAGCAACAACAGGAGCAGCTGGAGAAACCTCAGTATCAACTGAAACAGCATCAACAGTTGCTTCTGCGTCACCTGAGTTAACTGAAGCCCCATTCCCCCCCTTCCCTGGTACATCTTCTGTCTTCCCTAAGCCAGAAACCACTACCTGGAAACCAACAACTACCACGGAGCTTATTATCGGCCCAGGAGCTTGTGTCTTTGACGGTGAAGTATACCTCTCTGCACAACAAATCCCACGAGATGACCCATGTGACTTTTGTTTCTGCTTCCGTGGAGACATCATCTGCTTGCAACAGTCATGTCCTCCACCCATCCCTGGGTGTTATGAAGAAGCAATACCTGGATTCTGCTGCCCACGTTATGAGTGTCCAGTCACACAGGCAGTGGTTAATATTACTACTACTACCACACCTATTCCTACTTATCCACCTGTCCAGAAGGTGGAAGAGTTCACTGTGTGCGAAATTGGTGGTCGTTTCTACCATCCTGGTGAGCTCGTAGAAGAAGCTTCTGGACCTTGTCTTGAGTGCAGGTAATATCAATTTAAAACAATTCAGTGTATCTTTTAAACATTTTTTTTTTTTTTTTTTTGTTTTATATAATTTAAGATAATATTAAAGAAAATTTTGTAATGGGAGACATGATATATGATGGACATTTCAAATATAGTATGTATATGTACTTACACTTTGCTAAATCCAACAGGTGCGGAAAGGACGGCATGATGGAATGCGAGCCCCGTGAGTGCCGAGCAGAACCTATGCTTCGTAAAATCTTGGGCACAAAGGGCAACTTATATAGTCGGTGAAGTCCCTAAATCGAAGTGGCTTCCCGCTCTCATGTCTACTACATTCACCCTATCCACGAGCGGTGACTCAGGATTCACTCTGAAACACGTCGCTTGTGCTTCCTTGCTTGGCTCTGTGTCTTTATACACTGAGTATGGGAAATGGCATTAAACCAATATGTCGCATGGTTAATATGACGTTGTTTCCATAGGAGTGAACGTGCCCAGTTTCTATCATAAGTAATTCCCATTTCTTTGATCCCTTCCTTTAGCACTTAGGGTAGCTCTCCGTGACCATAACGCTCAAACAGCAAGTCTGTGTTAATAAAAAGAAGTGCGAGTCCTGAATGAGGAGAGATAAGTTAGTGTAACGGTAGTGCCAATGTGTTCTGTAAGTGTCCCCTGTGTGTTGTATGTGCCACATCAGGTGCTTTTCTATCAGAACAGCTTAGTCAGTATTATTCGGCATACAGTATTTTCAATTAGTATTTATCTACTTTAGTCTCATTTCATATAGCTCTCCTGTATATTTTTCGATGGCATTGACGCTCATCTATGTGGCATTATTCCAATTCATTTCTTGGTGGCATTGATAACACACAGACTTCTAGTTGGACTGATACATGCTTTATAGAGTCGACGAGTTAGAGGTTAGGAAGCTTATTTTCATGTGATTGTGCCTATTCAGATGCATTCCTCCCTTGTTCA
>NC_061854.1:28448814-28461314 GCF_019202785.1 Penaeus chinensis
GTATGTGTTAATTTATGGATGCAGGCATGTCTGCATGTTCCGCATCCCATACATAGATCGCCGTACTAAGAAACACACGCCGAGGATATATGTACAAATATACACACATACGCGCGCGCGCTTATGTGTGTAGAGAGAGAGAGAGAGAGAGAGAGAGAGAGAGAGAGAGAGAGAGAGAGAGAGAGAGAGAGAGAGAGAGAGAGAAAGGGAAGGGGAGAGAGAAACAAACCATAGCATGGCTTACTTTTCAGTTATCAGCTCTGAATCCTCGCTATATTTCTGTTGAGGAAGACGAAGAAGGGATGCTGGCAGAAGACTTAAGGTCAACCTTGGCCCAACTGGAGCTCGAATCTGAATTCAATCACCATGAATTTCGACCCAAGGTATTATGTTAATATCAACTTATACGCAAAAATGGACATTGCAGTGACACACAAATCCTATGCTCTGCTTAAAACACGTCCAGAGGTCATGTCAAATATATTCCACAGGTCATGTACGTGAATCCTAGCAGCAACAGCCCCTCGGGAAAGGGGATGAGGGAGCAACGCCGTCGAGCAATCTACGCCATTGCATGCGAGTACGACCTCCTCATTCTGGAAGACGACCCCTACTACTTCCTTCACTTCAGTGATGTTGGTATTAGAATAATCGTTAAACATTTCTTGTTTCAATTATAATGTTTTAATCATATCACGTATGCAGAGATGAGTCTTCGTATTTGCATATGGAGAACTGTAAACCTATATAAACAAGAGCAATATTTGTTTTGCATACATATACAGGTAGATAAATTTACCTTTATGTTTGTAGGCATGCATGCATGTGCGTTTATAAGCATATCTATGCATTTATATATCATAACTAATATTATGACAAATCCATCTCATCAAAGGCGATTAATTTTGATATTAATGAACATCAGGACCTTCCACCAAGTTTCTTGAATCTGGACCACGAAGGCCGAGTAATAAGATTCGATTCCTTCTCCGACGTTGTTAACACTGGGGTACTTACGGAGGTCATCACAGGACCGGAACCCCTTGTTGAAAAGATACTGCAGCATGTGCAAGCTACAGTGCTCGCCGGGGTTGGTTTGTCTCAGGTACCGTATCTGTAGATCAGGTGGCTCAACCCTCACTGTGTGTATGGGTGTGTGTATATGTCTATGTGTATGTGTGTTTGTTTGAGAGAGAGAGAGAGAGAGAGAGAGAGAGTGAGTGTGTGTGTGTGTGTGTGTGTGTGTGTGTGTGTGTGTGTGTGTGTGTGTGTGTGTGTTTCGCTGAGACTTAATTTAAATCCACTAAAAAATGTACAATAAATATCGAAACGGCGGTACATTCTTTAGCCACAGAGCATTTAAAGTCGAATTATGAAGCGCCGCGAACAAGAACGACCATGACGATTTCAAGTGACTATACTATTTCTGCTTTAAAGTTTAACACAAATAAATAATTAATCCTTAACAATGGAACATTTCTCCGCGTAAACGTGAACTTTTAATCCGAGAACTCAGTAACATGCACTTTAGCTTATTTGCTTTCAGGGAAGGATTCAAGCGTGGCTTCGCTTATCACATTCCTCGGTGGTCGTACTCATCACTAACTTCAACAGTTTTTCATTTCGCTCCCCAAAAACACTTATACTTTCTAATTACACCTTTTCACTTTTCATTTTTATATATATATAATTTTCTCTTTCTAAAACACCTTTGCATTTTTTAAATATAATTTTCTTTTTCTAAAACAACTTTTTAAACACCTCTGTTACTCTATAGAAAACCTTTGAACTTTGAACTTTCTATAACTCTTTTGTGCCTTGTACTTTCTAAAACACCTTAACACTTGCTACTTTCTGCAACACATTTGCAATAGCTAATTTCTAAAAAATCTTTTTCTACTTCTAAAACCAAGTTTGCACTTTTTACTTTTAAAAACACCCTTAAACTTTCCACATTTAGAATACTTTGCACTTTTAACCCCATTTTTTCACACTCGATATAAAAAAGAAAAGATCTTTATATATCTTCATTAAAGCACTTTGCACTTCCACTACTACAGACTCCTTTAACACTTCCATATTTATTTATTTTTTAAGCTTTCATTTTTCAAATATAGCTTTGCACTTCTGTTTTCCAAAATACCTTCGCACTTTCATTTTCGAAATTACCTTTGCTGTTTCACTTCCAACCATTTTCACTTTTTTCAAGAGCACATTTTTGCTTTTATTTGTTAATCGACTTATAGACATCATCATCATTATGAATTTCTAAGGTATTTTCTCTCTCTCCCCACAGGTATTTTCCAAAATATTGGTTAACTTAATAACATAACCGAAAAAGTACACACGAATTACTAAAAGCTTTGTATTCTTTTCGCGGACTGAGTTTCATCAAAATACGATATAACAGCATGGTTTGCTTATGAACAGTTTCTTTGCATTATTTCAACAATCTAATTTTAAGTTCACAATATCATTGATTTTCCTTCCACGCAATAACTAAAAGGGATTCCTTATATTAATATCATAAGTTCACTTCACTAACCTATGGTAAATGCGACAAGATCCCTAAATAGTCTGAAAAAGTAATCAATTATGGACAAAAACAAATGTGATGTTTCCTCACTAACTACAGCAGAAACACTGAAATGGTTTCGGGAATCAACCAAGAGAATACGGATTTTACCACAAGCCAATCAAAGACAAGCATTTATACCGAACATTATAGGACCGCTGAGCTAAAACTTCCTTTGCAAGAATGCTAATACGATTTTGTTACTGTTTTTTCTATGGCAACAGAATATTATTATCATTGTGTATTTGACTCTCCGATCAAACTCAACTCAACTTGTTCTATTAATATCAAATGTTCCGTTATTGTTATTTTACATATACATGCATACTCATATATATATATATATATACATATATATATATATATATATTCATGTATATTTAAATAAAATCATATACATATGTATAGATAAATAAATATGTGCATATGTGTATATATATATATGTGTGTGTGTGTGTGTGTGTGTGTGTGTGTGTGTGTGTGTGTGTGCATGTATGTATGAGTATATATGTCTGTTTACATTTGTGTGTGTGTGTGTGTTTGTATATGTATATATTTATGTGTGTGTGTGTGTATGTTTATGCATGTGTTTGCGAGTTTATTTGAATAAGTATTCCACCGTTTCACTGCATTTTTTTCGGAATAACAACCACATATATGACGTTATAGAGAGATGTACGTACTTAAATCCCACTTGCTTCAAACCACCGCCTTTCTCTGTTTCCCAAAACCTGAAACTATGTCTTTTCTCGTTCCTTATCATCTCTTTCTCTCTCTCTCTCTCTCTCTCTCTCTCTCTTTCTCTCTTTCTCTCTCTCTCTCTCTCTCTTCCTCCCTCTCTCTCCCCTTTCCTCCCTCTTCCTCTCTCCCTCTTCCTCTCTCTCCCTCCCTCCCCCCTCTCTCTCGCTCTCTCCCTTCCTCCCTCCCTCTTCCTCTCTCTCTCTCTCTCTCTCTCTCTCTCTCTCTCTCTCTCTCTCTCTCTCTCTCTCTCTCTCTCTCTCTCTCTCCCCTTTTCCCTCTCACACTCTCTCCCTCTCCTTCCCTTCCTCTTTCTCTCTCTCTTCCTCCCTCTCACTCTCTCTCTCTCCCTCCCTTTCTCTCCCCCTCCCTCCCTCTCTCTCCCTTCCCCCCTCCTCTCTCTCTCTCTCTCTCTCTCTCTCTCTCTCTCTCTCTCTCTCTCTCTCTCTCTCTCTCCCTTCCTCTTTCTCTCTCTCTCCCTCTCTCTCTTCCTCTTTCTCTCTCTCTCTCTCTCTCTCTCTCTCTCTCTCTCTCTCTCTCTCTCTCTCTCTCTCTCTCTCTCTCTCTATGTCTCACTTTATTCTCTCTCTCCCCGTCCCTCCCTCTCTCCCTCCCTCTCTCTCCTTCTCCCTCTCTCCTGGCAGGCCTTGTTCACAGAGCTGCTCCGTGCCTGGGGTGTGGACGGTTTCCTTCGCCACGTAAGGGAAGTGCGTGAACTTTACTGCAGCAGGAGAGATGCAATGTTGATGGCGGCGGAGAAGCATTTGACTGGCAAGTTAACATCTGCGTTGTTTCGTACATGTATCATGTCATTTAATGGAATAAAATTACTCACGGATTGCGATTAAATGTTTGGTTAGGTTACACATAGAACATGTAATTAGAATTCGGTGCTTTTATTAATCTGGACTACTTAAAGCGATTCATCAACAATGCGAACATTCATGGAAATGGATGCATTTCTGGTAGACATTGGATTTTCTTTTAAAGTTTTGTGGTTGCTTATATATCTATTGAAGCTGAGCTTTTACATTCGTCTCCCTCATTTTTTATCTCTCTATATGTAAGTGTATCTCCCTTTTGATCATTTTTCTGGCTTATCCTCACAAATTGCTCTGTTTTACAGTAAGGGGCACAATAAACAAATCTTATACTGATTCACTAGTAGTTCACTCAAAAACCTAAACACGTATTTTTTTTTTTTTCAGTATAGCTCGTTGCTTGATACATTGTTATATCCAATGTCAATACTCTCCCTTAGCAATGCTGTCAGATATATCTTTTATGAATGATTGCAATCTGACAAATAATTTATGCCACGATGCCGTGCCAAATCTAGAATTGGGTTGAATTATAATTTTACTTGACTGTTGAATGGATAATGGATGACGTAACTGTGGCAGTGAGTCAAGATCAAGCATGACATCACTCCAATGCAAACTTCCTATTTGTCATTCATAAAGCACACTGAATCGTAGTTTTGAATGACATTTACTTCCTCCGTCGTGCACATAGGGTGCCCACTTCTGGCTTTGTCTCTCGTGGAATCAGTTGCTTGGTGTCGCTAGATCCACAAGCGACACGATTGGTTTTGGAATAACTAATTTCGATGTTTCGGAACTTGATAGACCATTTGTAGTGTCATGAATACGCTTTACTCTGTGGGACTAATAGGCTAACATTGGCATGATACGAGGAATTTGGCATATCAACTCCGAAACACCATTCGAACACATTATGAAGCTTCATCTGTTCCGAGCTTTAAAAACAACAAATACCAACGTATCCGAATCAACTCCTAGTGATCGTTTCAGTTTCATCTACTCCCGAATAATGATACATTTTTTTTACCGACTGTACATTACAGCAACTTTAACCACTGTATGTCAGCTAAAGAAATATAGCTCAGCTGATGTGCATGGAGCACGGTACATCAACTGATTCACCATAAATAATCACTTTAAGAATTGGAGCCAAGTACACATGACGCATATCTTTCTATCAAGTACTAAACCCCATACATTGAAAGTACAAAAACGCAGCACACGGCAGCTTAAATATAACAATATCAACAATAACAATGTTATATAAGACTAATTGATCAATACCTATTTCAGGATTGTGTGAATGGAATGTGCCTGAAGGTGGGATGTTCTTATGGCTCAAGGTTCGTGTATATTTATTCATCTTACTTTAACCATTCTATAACTATTGGATTTTGTTTCCAAAAAAATAGTGTTAAAAGGGACTATTGATCTCAAGAACATTTTCTGTTTAAATAATCAGTCAATTAAATGAAAGGACAAATATGCACTCCTATTACAGAGCAAAGATTGTTGATATAACGGGAAAATTATGTTTAAGCCAGTGATTCTCAACGTGGGCGCTTATGCCTTCATGGTAGGTTTCAAAGAGGCGCTGAAGTAATTCAGGATCTTCCTTTAAATTTCTAGAGGAAGCATTGTGGAGATTCCACGAGTATTCATGATTCTGATATATAAACGTATGTTCTTCAGTGGTATTTACTTATACCTTATTAATAACATATATAATTCTAGTACTTACATCGCCAAACATTTCTGTAGTGAAAGTAAGACATTGTCAAGTGATGAATGATTTTTCCATTATTATCTGCGTTTCTCAACCTAGGTTGAAGAACCGATTTGTGTATCAGTCTTCTCTTCCCTCTTTCACATACGTTGCTATCTTATGTTCTGTGCATAATTTACAGGTGTTTTATGCATGTTTTGTATGTTTATTTTCATTTCTGTTCGTTTCTGAAAAGTCTGTGTCCATGTGTTTTTGTTTGTTTATTTAAAATTAATGTCATCTATATAGAACAGCATGCTATTGACTGCAACTTGGATTATCCCATTATTGTTCATCAGCATTTACACACATATGCGTTTCATAATAATGGCAAACTACCACACGTCTCTGAAATCCCCTGTTGAGGTTTTATATATAATCATATGGGGGCGATGCCGTAAGGTTGAAAAACACTTGTTTAAAATAAGAGACTAAACATTATTTAGATGACTTCTTAGGCATGTACTTTCGAAATATTTGTTCTCAGCGGTGACTTCAGAATTTCCTATTCTATTTCAAGGATCGAACTATCGTAGAATATGATGTCGTTAACATTTCATCAGTCCTGAAAATCCCTGTAAAAAAAAAAAAAAAAAAAAAAAAAAAAAAACATTCATAGCATCCCGCCTTCCTTGCAGGTTCCTGGAATAAAGGGCACACAGGGTATGTTAGCTAGATGCTGTGCGGATAAGAATCTCCTCCTGGCTCCTGGAAACGGCTTCACTACCAACCCGAAGCTTCCTTGTCAGTACATGAGAGCTTGCTACTCTACCGCCACGCTTGAGCAGATGGACAAGGTACACATGGGGTGCTTGCGAATGTCGTTTCAAATTGGAGGCACATATGTTTTCTATTAAACTATTAAGTTTCTGTGTGGCGTTTCTGACAAGGATGCTTGTAATACTCCTATAAAAGTGATTTACTTTCAACTTTCATGCCTTGCCTCAGTAATGTCTTATAATGTTTTCTTGAGTACAATAACAGAATAGTAATGGCCTATCGAAGTCCTGTGCTATAATTTCACGTGAGTTCCTATTCAAGTATCATGTAAAATATATCAGTCTAGGCAACTAAACATTTTCTAAAGAATACTCCTGCATTCCGTTTCCACTCTAGGCCTTCAAAATCCTGGCGGATCTAATAAGAGAGGAAATTCAACGAGACAAGGATTCACCTCACCATTACGATCTACTGTGATGCAACTCATCATGGTAGATTAGCAAATTTTCTCTGTCTTCCCCAGAGTTCATTTGCTTTGCCACTGCCCTCAGCCGTCTTTCTTTAAAATATTGATGGTGATAAGGGAACACTGCACCTCTTCTCAGACCCGCAGCTCTCTCTATCACAGGGAAACCTGTATAGAGAGGCCCAGCATTCCGAGGCGACATCTAGGTGTACTTTTTCTCCTAAATACTTTTCCCTCTCTTGTGGTTACCTGGACTTGCATAAGTCCCTCCAGGGCTTTTGTATTTATTTGGGTGGTGTGCAATAAAGGACCAACCATTCATCTGACACTCCCTAATGACCTCTCCAGTGAGATTCTTGTGGTCCTCCTGCATGCTCTCATGCAAAATATCATCATCCCTGAAAAGGGGTTCAGATATCTTGCAAGGGTAACACTGGAGACCTTGGGGAATCTGATTCTTGGGACATCCTTAAAATGGTAAAACCCCCCGCCCGGACGGTTCAGGCCCCGCCTGAACAACCACAGCCCCAGGCACCAAAGCCTCAGTTTGCACAGGCCCAGGCAGCGAAGCCCCAACCTTTGCAGGCTCAGTCCACCGAGCCCATGCCAGCAAAAACGCAGATACTGGAGCCTCAGCCTGGTGAAGCCCAAACACTGGAGCCCCAGTTAGTTCTCCAAAATGTCACACCGGCACCTTCCACCACAGCCTTCTCCTCTCGCCAATCAGTGAGGCAAAAAACATCAAAATACCCTCTGTGGCTGTACTAAGGGATATCCCCAGTGATATCCCCCTGATGCCCCACCCCTTACCCCAGACCTGAACGAACCAAATGGACTTTTCACTGATGACGAGGAGCTGGAGCACCTCATGGACGTGACTGCCACATACCCTAAACACTATAGCATCCGGATCTTTTTTGAAAACCCCGCCAAATACCAGAACTCTGACCGCTTTGAAATTGGCATAGAATAAAAAAAAAAAAAAAAGTGTTAGTAACGAAAGGAGCATACCATCATGGTTACAGTTAAAAGGCTCCATAAACACCTCAAGGAGGGCAACATGCGGGTCACAAATGACATGACTGAACACTGCCAAAAGATAAACAAATCAAATAACGGCTACCCCTTTGAATAACAACACAATCTACATGGCAGACTATACATTATACTCACGCCTCACCATTATACAACACAATGTACTACACTGGACAACATGGAAAACTGAACTGTGCAACACATACCGGAGACACGACCCACACATCATACTCATTAACAGCCATGGGCTCAATAACACCAACCCACTCAAAATCTACATTTACATTACCTACTCTCCCAACAAATCACTGGAAAGAAGCGATGGCGCATTAATTGCGATCAGAAACGACATATCTCACAAAATCATCAATAACTTTCACTCAGATATACTGGCAGTCGAAATAAACACACTAAGGGCCCATTATACTAGCAACATTATACATCCCACCAAGAAGACCATACACACCAGAACCTGACATCTTGCAGCTCCTGAGGCACAGCAAACCAATATACATCATAGGAAACCTTAACGCAAACCATGCACTCTTTGGCTACAACCACACAACCACCGTAGGCAGAGGCCTCGCCTCCCTCATATAACAAGGCATTCACACACCTCAGTCCACACACACCAACATATATAGCACATAACACGACAACAACACCTGACATAATCTTAGCTAACCACAGAGCACAACTACACCACCACGTCACAACAGACGATGTCACAGCTAGTGACTACCTCCCAGTCATCCTAACACTGTCAACAAACCCTATCATGATCCCAACACAACCCCGAGAATCCTTCAAACATGCAAACTTAGAGGGCTTCATACTAGTACTAGAAGACACACAAGTAACTGATCTCGAGGGGCAATCCACACACAATAAACACCCACCTTGAACAGTGGTACACAGACATACAGACGGCCCCGGCAGGCCAACATCCTCAAAACAACATACATGACTATCCCTCACTACAGAGAAATACACCGTCAGAAATTACTCAAAATACAATACAGGCACTTACATGAACTTGCTCTAACACGGGGCTGGGACACACAACTACATACACGATACAGAGAAATTCAAACACAAATTACACACGAAATTAAAGTAATAAACAAACAACACGCAAAGACTATGTCAAAACACGAAAGATCCTAAGAAATTTTGGAGTTCCTTCAAAGAAGACAGAAGGTTGACACGGTGGAGGAGATAGAACCTCTCTACGGGGAATTTTCGCAACAGAATTTCCAAATTTTCCCCACCGAGAACGCCCGATTCGAACCACACCACTGAGATCGAGGTTACAACTACGTACAACAACATAGGAACATAATTTTCCCAGAGAACACCATCAGACTAAACACTTTCACAGAGGACAGTCCCCTCTCCCCACCAATCACACCAGAGGAAATAACAAACACAATCAAACGCACCAAATACACAACACCAGGAGCATGCAATATGAACAAAACAATCATTGAACACCTTCCACCCAGAATGATCAGCAGACTACGCCATATCTTCAACGCAACACTGACAACAGGATATTTCCCTGATAAATTTAAACATGCCATTATCACCTTAATACCCAAACCAGGAAATCACTCATAAGATGGGGAAGTATCGCCCCATCTCACTCCTAGAAGTCCCAGGCAAACTGCTAGAGACGGTAATAATACAAAGACTCATCCCATACCTTGAAAACAACCAAACACACAACACTAAGCGATATGACTTTTGCCCACGCAGGGGGGCCAAGAGTGCCATCGCCCTCGCTTACGATGAGATCGCTCTCGGTCTCGCTAACGAGCATCAGACGAACGCAATCCTTTGATAAGGTCTGGCATGACGGTCTCAAATACAAACTAACACAAATACTCTTGCCCACACACTTCACGACGCCTGGAAACCCACCTAGGCACCCCCATCCACCTCAGAAGTGGAGTACCTCAGGGAAACGTTTTATCGCCAACCCTTTATATCCTATATACAGCGAGTCTTCCAGAACCAACACCATACAGCAACTATATTTCCTATGCAGAAGATATCACGCAGATTATCACACACCCTTCTAAATCACAACACTTCATGAAACGAACAACAAAAGGAGCTATACAGAACATCAACACCTTTGAGCACTACTGGAAAATACAGACAAGCAAACAAATTCAAACTCATACCTATAGCACGTGGAAATTCACAGCCAATCACAATCAACAACACCAACATTACATACACTCACAGAGGAAACATTCTCGGACTTCACTTCACAAGCACAGGATTCACAACATACATTAAACAAAGAATAAAACAAGCACAACTTTTACCTCTTTACCTCTTTACTCCGTTGAATTACTTTTACTTTTAGTAGTGTTCGCAAGCTCTGGGATAAACATTTTAGCAGAGAAATCATATTGAGTTTAATTTTCCTTTTCTTGTCTGAGGAAAAACTACACTCACAGACACACACATATGTGTAATATGTATGGGTATACACACACACACACATTTATATATATATATATATATATATATATATATATATATATATATATATACATATATATATACACACACATATATATATATATATATATATATATATTCATATGCATATATATATGTATATATATATATATTTATATATATGAATATATATATAAATATATATATATATATATATATATATAAATATTTTATACGTATATATTCATATATATATACATACATATATATATTTATACATATATATTCATATATATACATACATATTTTTATACATATATTTTCATATATATACATACATATTTATTTTCATACATGTATATTCATATATATACATATATATTTCTATGCATATATATTCATATATATACATACATACATATAGTTCTATATATTTATATATGCATACATATACATATATATATACATATATACTGATATATATACATACATATATATACATACATATATTCATATGTATACATACATGCATATACATATACATATATATATATATATATAATATACATACATATGTATTTTATAGATATATATTAATATATATATATACACATATATTTCTACACATATATATTCATACATATACATACATATATATTTCTATACATATATAATCATATATATATACATACATATATATTTCTATGCCTATATATTCATATATATATATACATACATACATATAGTTCTATATATTTATATATGCATACATAAATAAATATATATATATATACATATATATACATATATACTGATATATATACATACATATAGATACATATATATATTCATATATATACATACATATATATTTCTATGTATATTCATATATGTAAATATTCCTATATATATACATTTTACAGGTTTGGATCAAGACCAAGATCCAGGATCCTAGGGACCTGTTAGGAGAACTTGTTCAGTCGATACATAAGAGCTTTATATGCCTTGGCAGTGTAGGCCATGACTCAGAGCTGTGAGAGCAAGAAGTCAGTAGACGGATTGGCCTGACAGCAAGTGCCATGAACTTAGTCAACAAGAACATTTGTGCAGAAGTACCGAGCTGCTTGTTTTCAAGGCCTTAATACTGCCAGTTTTTTCTTTATGGAAGCGAAACCTGGTGCCTTGGAGTAACGACTTGATGCAGGTCCTTATGCCGGATCGTGGTGTACAGTTTATTGGACCATGTATCCAACCGACGGTTACATCGTGAAACCGGTATAGGACCTGTTACTTGCATAATCTGGGACCGCCAACTCAGGCTATATGGGCACCTAGCTCGTTTACCTATGGATGACCCTGCCCATCAGGTTGTTTTTACTCGAGACAAGCCGAAGGGGAGGAGGCCCGTGGAGCGACCGATGATGTCCTGTCGGAGGAGCTAGAAATAGGAATGGGTTGGCTTTCATTTCTCATTTCTATTGAGGCCGAACAATCAGTTACTTTGGTAGCCTCTAATATTAGAAAAAATATAAATAATGTTTGGTGTTAGGAAACACAGCATGTGAAAGATAGTTGATGCAATGTATTCAGAACAGAGAAAAACGAAAATGTTACGAAGCATTTAAAAACAAACAAACAAAAAAAAAACTATATATATTGCTTGTTGCTATTTGTTTGTTGTTGTCAGGTCAACTCGATGCCACCTGTATGAGGAGTTTATAGTTTATTTTTGTATTACTATTAGCATTATTATTGTTATTGTTATGATAATTATCATTTTTATCATTATTATTATTATTATTATTATTATTATTATTATTATTATTACTATTACTATTAATTATTGTTGTTGTTGTTGTTATTATCATCACCATTATTATTGTCATTATTATTTTTATCATC
>NC_061854.1:28476314-28483814 GCF_019202785.1 Penaeus chinensis
CGTCTCGTTTATCGGAAGCGAGACAGATCGCAAGGTCCACCCATTCCTGTGACGTAATGGGAGTGGCTGCAGCTGACGGGTAGATGTTTTACTGTATTGGTTATTTTTTCGAATGGTAAACAGTATTTTGGGATATAATATCCTAGATGGCGTTTGGTGTCTTATGATTGTTTGAATTGTGATATAGATACCCGATAGAAGTACGAATCTGCATGAAAATAACCGTGTTAAGAGGAATGTATCTGGCAACTCGAAAAATGTTAACCGCCCATTCAATTCCTGTCGCGTAAGCCTTAGCCGTCGGCTATGATCGGCTATAATCTACTGGGTTACTACCTTCCTTAATCCACTTATCTTTCCAAGTTATTCCACAAAGCAATAATTCGGTCCTTGAGAAAGCGACTTATTTGTCCCTAAACTTTCCCTTAATCTACCGTCATATACTCTTAGTCTAATGAGAAAATCACAATCATTTCGCATACTACTGCTGACAAACTAGGTTTACAATAGATGAAATAGATGGAACAACATAGATAAAAAAAAAGTGAATAAACGTGTTCGATTACGTTAAATCCTCAACCAATCATAGGAGAATTTATTTGATTTGATTTTCTTATTTTCTATGGGGAATACATAAAAAGTTATCACTGTGGACTGAAACAGCCAACTATTCCTACAAAGATTCTTTATACTCAATATCAGTGCTTTTCCTGAATATAAATTTCCCTAGTGTTTTTGAAAATCATGACCGCTAATACACAAGAGCAGTGGTCCCCATCCTTTTTCATTTAAGTGGCCCGCGATCAATATATAATAATCCCCATGGCCCCGTTCAGTGACTGCCATCTTTTCAGATTCAATTATTACTATTTATAAGCAGTGTAATGGTGTCAGAAGCAATAGGACAACTTTCTAGAAAGATTCCAGTTTACTGATATGTAAGTGATATATAAAAATGTATATATATATATATATATGTGTGGAAATCTAGATAAATCAGAAAATTATTCGATTTCTATTATGATATATTCGCCGCCACCACCGCTGTTTTATTAGAAAACAGGGAAAACAAATCTCCTCCAAGTGAATTAATTATTTTAATAATATTAAAATCATAATTCCTGTAATGAAGGGACTGAGTAAACTAAAGTAAAAGTTTTATATATTTTACTATTTTTAATTTTACAATAATATTACAGTAAATCTATATTCTCTTGAAATACATTAAATCTATATTAAAAATGGAATGTTCTTAAACAATTCTGTGATGAAAACTGACGAGCCCTGCTCACCAAAATAACCACCAAAGACACTCTGGCCATGGTTCTTCCGTCGATCTCTCTGGAACCCTGTTCCACAGACGACTGGGGAAGCGACCCAGGGTCAGCCTGTCGGTCGCTCTCTCGTAGACATCAGCATCACCTGATCTTACATCGTACGATGTCCCGTCATCACGGTTTTTTCCACTTGTGCCCAGCACTCGTAATTTTTCTTTCTTTTCTAACACTCATGGAAGATTCCTAATCTTCCACATCCCTCCCCCCTCAGTAACAGCCTGTCCCCAGGATGCTATACAGTTCTTTGTCACAGACTTCTAACACACGCAGTAACCCTGCACGGGGGGCACACAGGTACTACACCTTGATCAGGTGACCTGTAGGCTATCGGGAGGCAGGAGGGGCCTTACTTCTCCTGTTGTGAGCTTTGTAGCTCACACCGATATCAAAATTCGAATTTCATATACTTCTGTGACACTTAGGGGAGAGGATAACCAATTTAGTTTACTTCCATAGTTACACCGATATAACTTGACACAATTTTACAAGCTGTCCATGGTTCACACGGTTGAAGACAAGATTTTCTTCTCGGGGAAGTGACATAATCCACTCTTCGCCTGACCGGATGACAGCAGGTGGAAAAGGGTTGTCTAGGACCTCATCTCTACAGCAGTTTTCGGCTGGATAGACACTCCATCCCGGCTGAATCTCATTGCAGTTGATAAGGTCCCTCTTCTCCACAAAAGGTCCCTAGCTTCTGAAACAAGAAGGACAGCGGCAGAAATCTGGGTATGGATAAAAGCTGTGGAGTTCAAGATGGATTTGGGGGAGACATGGACCAGGAAAGTACCCATCTAGTGGCCTGGTAGAGGGAAGGTCAGATATACCATCAAGCTTCCAAAAGAACTTCCATGCATTAGTTTTAAATTTAAGGAAAAATAAACAGTGTAAGTTCTCTTCATTTGGAGGAATAATGAGGAACACCCTCTCCTTTGTTAACGTATTTAACATGGATAAGAGTGCATCAGGGGCAATAGACTTTGGCGAAAGTCTACCTATGTTTGCTTCCCGTAACCCTCCCAGAATTAAATTTTGGTTTTCCTCTACTCCTCGGAGAATAGCCCGTCAGTTCTCCAGGACAGAACTACACAAAATTATCTTCGCTAATAGTTGCAACCGCCGACCCAAGTCAGTGACCACTACAACTATGATCCCAATAGCTTCATCCATTTTCTCAAGTGCCCTTGCTATTTCATCCTCCCGAATAATAACAAGCAAATGGTAACCTCAGCCATTTCAATAGCTCTTCGTGCCAACTTCTCAGATTCCATGATATGGGTGTGCAACATATCTATACGATGATTAGTTACCCCTCCCATTATCAATCCTGCAACATTACTAACCAAATTTAGTCCCTCCCAGAGAGAACTCTTCTGGCTGTGGTCATCCCCACAATCTGACTTAATACTCATTAATTTCAAAATAACCCCGTTATTTTGTACATAGCCCTCCGGCTGCGAAACTATATATATATTCTATTTACTGCACATATATTTTTAAAATATAACCCCTGGTTATTATCTTATCTGTACTCCTTGTATCTTTCTACTTGTTACTACGTAAGTTATATGCACGATATTTTCCCTTGTTTCTAAGCCCCACATGTTTCTCTGAATCTTCCAAAGTTTCCAAACTACTGTCGTCCTCAAATTCTTCTTCAATTTTTTTCTTCTGTTGGGTATGCCTTATCTATAGTATGGTCCTGGCCCCTTACTAATGACAGTTCTAATTTCAACCTATCTACGTGTTCTTTGCGTTCTTTCCCATCAGCAATTCTCTTAATTTTGATTACAACATCACTGATTTTTTCGATCATCCTATATGGTCCAGAATATAATGGCTGCGCCTTTTTGCTCAACCCCACCTTAGGAGTAGCTTTGAGATATACCCAGTCTCCTTCTATGATTTGTGAAGGCTTGGCATAAGGTCTGTGAGGTTTTCAACCTCCCCCCCCCCCCCCACTATACCCATTGCCTACTGAGTATATAGAGGGATCCTTCTATCCCTCTTGTCCCCTTATCCGCACCCTCTTCCTGTCCCCTCGCTTTATCTCTTCTCCCTCTACTTCCACGGTAGCTTCTCCCTCTTCTTCTTGTTTTCCTTGCTTGTTCTACCTTTTATCTCTATCCCTACTCTATCCTGCCTCCATCCTATCCCTATCCTGCCCTGTATCCTGCTGCATTTCCCCCCCTCGTACCCCTCTTATTCGCACCCTCTTCTTGTTCCTTCGCTTTTCACTTCCTTCTGCTTCTACGCTAATTTCCCACTTGTCCATTCCTTTTCCCGTTTGTCCTACCTTCTACCTTTAATCCTATCCTCTCCTGCTCCCATCCTATCCCTATCCTACCCAGCATCCTGCCGAAATCCACAGGGCGAGTCGAGCACAGCCGGACAACTCTGCCAGCCTCATTTTTACGCTTTTTATTTCTGTACCACGCTAGCTCTTCCTTTTACATGTGTTTTACTTTTATTTACACCCTTTTGTATATTTTTTAATAAACTTTGAGATCCTTAGTTATCTCTGCATAGATTACAAAGATTTTGATGATGTGCGAATAACAGACATCCCCATTTTTGTCACGTTTTTTTTTTTTTTTTTTATCTCTTGTATTTTAAGCTCCGCTTTATTTTTGTATGGTTTCTTTTTACTTATTCATCTTTTTAATTTTTCTTTTACGGCGAGAGAAAGTTACTTATTTTAAGATTTTTATTAATGAATCGCAGCAGATCCTTTTACGTCTTTTTTTTACCATAATTATAATTCTTTAATGATTTCTTTTAACGTTTTATTGTTTTTGTGATTTGTTTTTTCTTTTGTATATTCTTTATTATAACAATTCTTAGTTATTGTTTTATGCTATTTTTGTGCTACGCCGACGTCCGCGGGGGTTAATATAACCCCCACGCTCACGTTAAATAAACGAAGTGGATACTCTGACTGTGCTTTGACTACCCTTTGGATTTACCTGTCTGGATTTTACACCGTGTACTGCCTCTTTTACTTGCCCAGGTGTATTTATGCTGAACGTGTCATTTTACTATTTTACATATACTGTGAACTATGTGTGCTCCTTCGACTTTTACTTCTTACTTTCTCTGAATTTTACTTACTTTTATCTTGTCCTTTTACTTTTTACTTTTATTCATGCTCATACCTTTTACTCGTCTTTTACTTGAGCTTTTATTTTTTCCCTTATTTTACCTCTTACTTGTTTTATCTTAGATGTTAGTTCTTTTTATTGTGTTTAAGCCCTTCTGGCATGCTTTCAGTTTTTCTTAAGCCCTTCTGGCGTATTTTTATTCAGTCTTAAGCCCCTCTGGCAATTGTCTTTTACTTATTAGTTTGTTTTACTTTGGTGCCTTCTGCACGGTTCATTTTGTTCGTTTTAGCTTTTTTTTTTTTTTTGTCATGCTTCTTCGTATTGGTCACGCTCCTGGTAGGCCTGCATCTCCGGGGATAATTGGCTTGTGAGGTCGTGTGGGTTCTGAGCCTTCAACCCAGTCCCCTCACCCCCTTTTTCGAGGAACGAACAGGGCCCCGTTTTCCTTGGCCCCTAAGCCTGAAGCCTCCCGCCTCACGGGTGGACTCTTTTGGGTTCCTCTCTCACAGGTCGATCCCTTGGCCTTCTCTGGAGATCTTCTTCAATATGCTCTTTGCATCTTTTAAACATCTTTGAGCCCATTGTCTTTTGCAAATAATCTTCCACCTTATACCAAGGAGCTGTGTCCTTTGAAAATAATATATATGGAAAATGAGGGTCCCGATGCTTTAGCGTGAAAAAAGGTGCGTCTTTTATCACCCTATGGTAAGCAGTATTGTAAGCTAACTCTGACATAGGTAACATTCGAGCCCACACTGACGGGTTGTCCCAGATCATCGTACGCAAAATTTTATTTAGTGTACCATTTACTCTTTCCACTTGTCCATTTGAGCTTGGATGATATGGAGTAATAGTACGTTTATCAATCCCAAATTCTTCTCTTAGCGTCTTAAATAGTTCGTATACGAACTCCCCTCCCCCATCAGAAATGATTTGACGCGGAGTCCCCTCTATGTAAATGAAGCCATGCATAAATGCCTTCGCGACTTCTAATGAATCCTTAGACTTTAATGGAATTGCAACAAGGTATTTTGTCAAAGCATCTACTGCTGTAAGAATATAACGAAAACCTTCAGATTCCGGATACGGACCCACTATATCCATATGGACACGCTCAAAAGGCCTTGAAACTTCAGGATATATCAAGAGAGGAACATAAAAGTGAGATATATCTCCCCTCTGTGATTTAGGAATGACCCATCCCCCCAAAGAACAGATTTCCTAACCTGCTTACAGGGCATACGTAGCTCTTTCAGCACTTCACTATGTGCTAAGGAAACTACTGCTCCTGTGTCGAATAGTGCTGTAATGCACTTATCCCCAAGATAAACATCAAATAACAGCATCCCTTCACTATCCCCCAGGGACAGGATCTTAACAACCTCTCTACTATCCTGAATATATTCCCTTGCATTACCCTACAAATCAGTGGCAACTTTAGGAAGGACTTAAACCCCCCTTGTATTTACTTTTTTTGTAAAGTGTGTTTGACCTCCAAGACTCTGGACAATTTCTCGCGAAATGGCCAATTTTCCCACATTTAAAACATTTAGTCTGCATCCATCTTTTGGCGTGTCCCTGACTCTCCTCTTAACTTTTGATCAAAAAGGAAACATCTATCCATGGTATGTCCTGTCTTCTGACAATATCCACATGTCATAGTAGGCCTGCCACGACCCCTTCCCATATGAGCACTAGAGCTTGCTATGCGAGCGGACAACAACTGCAATTATCAGTTCCGTGACCACGCCTTTGACAGTAACCACATGTCACAGAATCATCAATTGTCACATTGAGGCTAACCCCGCCGTCTTTTCCTCACGCTTTCCTTCTAAAATCTTTAACAAATTTATTCAGCAAAATACTATACCCTGAACTATCCATTAATCTTAATATCAATTATACTATGATACCAAATATATAAGAACATGAAAATATAATACACATCGCCCAGCGAAAATAAAGAAAATCACACGGTAAAGAAACAGATGGTAACCCCCGCTCACAAGGACGCTGACAGGCAAGGTCGGCGCGTGGCAATTTCCCCGGGAAAATTTTCGCAGTTGACATCTGCCCTAACGCGTCTCACATGTGGGGAGGCCCGTGACGTCAGGAGTGGGGGTTATGACGTTATAATTAGACGTCATCACACGAAGGCGAACGACGGGTGAAAACAAAGATTGTTATGTCTACGTAATGCTGAACTATGCTGACCTAGCACCTCTCGCTTCCACCGCCCCGCTCTCCTACCTTCACACTCCAATAGCAAACATCACTACTTCTCATTTCACTTCACTATACGAATGAGAAAAAAATGCTAGTACTCATTACTTAAGTAAATTAGAACGGACGGACAAGTCAAACTTATTCATTAATATACTACAGTAAAAGACTCTACCTAGTAAATGGGAACAAGTGAATCAAGCACAACAAAACTTAAACAGGCTATTGATATGCCTTAAGGAGTATTGCTAGCTCTGTAAGGGAATATATCAAGTTAACATATAAGCTATCAATCAAAACCAACATAGGAACTATAATAAGCTAAAATAACATTATAAAAAAATATACATATATATCTCAGCTTAAATGTTAATATAGTCATATATATTTACAATATGTATAAATACTGTTAATCATTACGTACTCTATACGTGCAGGTAAATTAAAAACTACCTCTACTAAACTTATAAGTATTACTTCTCATGTTTAAAACACTTCAGAAAACATAAACTAAAAGGTGCTACGCCCGGCGCCACCTGAAACCACAAGAGAAGATTAATGCCTATCCTCCGAGGATTTTTTAAAATTTGTACAAAACCCGACCCGTGGTTCAAATTTACACAATTTTTTTCCAATTAAGTATTACATTGGTAGGAAATGACAGAGGGCAAGACATGGAAATCACCGCTGCCGCCACTGTGGAAATCTCGATAAATCAGAATATTATTAGATTTCTATAAAGATATATTCGCCACCACCACCGCTGTTTTATTAGAAAACAGGGAAAACAAAAATCCTCCAAGTGAATTAATTATTCTAATGATATTAAAATCATAATT
>NC_061854.1:28491314-28506314 GCF_019202785.1 Penaeus chinensis
TACTGCAAAATTATACAATCCCATTCACACATATTTACAATAACGTTACGGAAGATGTATCGAAGACGGCAATAGCTACCACGACAACAAACTTGTGAGAACAATTATGTTTACAATCTAATTTTGATTCCCTGCGAGGTAACGTGATTTTATGTAACGCTGTGATCAACATTTCAGTTGAGTGCGCTCGTCCCTCACTATCTCCCGGTTGAAGAGGACCAGGAAGGCATGAAACCTGATGCTTTGAGGTCAACTTTGTCTCGCTGGAAGGCCGAGACGGGAGGAAATGAGGCTGGGAAAAAGATCAAGGTCATTTCTTCTTTTTCTTTCACATCCTCTATGCACAGTACTTTGGCAAATACAGTGTCGATATCCTCTGTTATGTTGTACCTGCCACAATGTACGATATCCGCAGTACATGTACATTAACCCGAGCGGCAGCAATCCTTCGGGAACGACGCTGAGTGAGGCTCGACGTCGGGAGATCTACGCCCTTGCCTGCGAGTACGACTTCCTCATCCTCGAGGACGACCCCTACTACTTTTTGCAGTTTATCGATGTTAGTATGTTGAGTCAAGTATCTGGGAATTCAGTACAAAGATGTGTCTGTAGATGCAAATGTATAAACACACACACCCGCACACAAACACACACACACACACACACACACACACACACACACACACACACACACACACACACACACACACATATATATATATATATATGTATGTTTGCATATAAATATATATACACATATATATACATATATCTAATCACATATATATATATATATATATATATATATATACACACACATGCGTGTGTGCATATTCATATATCAAGCTTAAAGCTGTCCCTGGTAAGCAGGAGTTCCCGCCGAGCTTCCTGAGCCTGGACACGGAGGGCCGAGTCCTGAGGTTCGACTCCTTCTCCAAGACGCTCAGCGCTGGACTCCGGGTCGGCTACCTCACGGGACCGACGCCTCTTGTCGAAAAGATCAATCAGCACATAATGGCTACAGTGCTGGGTTCAGCAGGCCTGTCTCAGGTGAGGACTTCCGGTCTTGGTCCGTCTTCTTGTCTGATCTTAGGTCACAGAGATTCATTTTAGATCTGTGGTGCGAATCCTTCTGTTTGCTCGAGGATTTTATGTATTACCATTTCATCAAGTCGATTCTGTTATTCAACAACACACATAAGTATCTCAGTAAGATACTAAATAGATGGTAGTATTTTCATATATTTGATATAATGAAAGTTTTTTTTCGCTTCTTATGATATGTAATTATACATTTCATTTTTGAGCCTCTTGAAAGTTTCAGCTAAATTCAAGGAGTCCCAATTCTACCTTTACAGACTAGTTTCAGTATCAATGCTCTCTCTCTCTCTCTCTCTCTCTCTCTCTCTCTCTCTCTCTCTCTCTCTCTCTCTCTCTCTCTCTCTCTCTCTCTCTCTCTCTCTCTTACTCGCTTTCCATACCATGTTGCTGCTCTGTGTCAGCCATCCCTTCCATACTCCACCAGATGCTCCAAAATGAACTGACTTCTCTTCGATTCCGTGGCCTGTGCCTTTCTGCCTTGTTTTACACTGTTGCTCTTTCTTTCTTATATACCTGTATCTACCTTACCTCCTCATTCGTGAAAATGAGAGCCCAAGAATATGAACCTGTTTTTCATTTGGCAGTGAGCTTATTGACTGATATTTTTTCGTACATTTTAAATAAGCTTACCACTATTAATCAGTCTGCAACCCCGAGTAGATCGCTGGCCTATAGGTTATACCATGGACTCCCAAACAGTAAGACAGCCCTCTTCCTTACCAGGTACTGATAGCCGAGTTGTTTAACCTCTGGGGCTTAGACGGGTTCCTTCAGCACGTGAAAGAAGTTCGGCAGTTTTACCGAAGCAAACGGGATGCCATCTTGCAAGCGGCAGAAAAACATCTTACTGGCAAGCTCAAGATCTCTTTTACTTTAACTGCTCATACCTTATTTATGCTTTAGTTAACCTTTCTCTTCAGTTCAATCTTTCGCACAAATCTGAGAAGGTAGGTGTATATAAACCGGTGATATATTGTCAGAGGTTTAGAGTTTAATTATAAGAATACCTTATGCATTTTTTCAAACGCATGCTGTCTTTCCTTACGATTATGTAATCTTTACCCCCCCTCCCCTCCAGGCCTCTGTGAATGGAATGTGCCTCAAGGTGGAATGTTTTTGTGGATTAAGGTAAATATCAGACATAACGCATCGATATATGATCTACTATTGAAACATTAAACGGCTGCATTTGATAATTTTGGCTTTTGATTTCTGAATTGAACATAAAACTGATATCTGAACAAGGGACTCAACCATTAACAATAGAGCCAAGAGCTGAGAACTGATTACACTGTCCCTCGCAGGTGCTTGGAGTGAAGGACACGGGGGACATGCTGCTGGAGCGAAGTGCAGCCAGAAACGTCCTTCTGGTTCCTGGGAAAGGCTTCACCACCAAGTTCGATCTTCCTTGCCAGTACATGAGGGCTTCTTACTCCACTGTCACGCCTGAGCAGATGGATAAAGTATTTTTCTCCGCCCTGTTTTTATTGTTGATGATCGGATATGAATCCTTAGACGAAGCAGTATTCAACGCAAATGAGACTGTTCGAACCCAGATTGATATATTTTTTGTTTGGTCATAACCTTTATTTCTCTCATTTTTTCAGGCCTTCAGAATTCTTGCGGAGGTGATCAGAGAAGAAATGCAACGGCCTTAACCGAAAGATTCTTAGTTGCTTTTAATTTTTAATTCCTATTTTCACGTTTTTCACTGTTAACATTCCAAATGTGTGTTGTTCACTAATGCAAATCATCGAAATAGGCTAGCTTTATTTCTACGATTATTATTCAAGGCTGTATTTGCAGTGGCCTATTTTTACTGGAGATTTTTTTCTGTGAGATATATTTTGTCACCTAAATAGATCGTGAAGTTTGAGAAGATCGCGAGGATAATCTGATTATTGTACAGACTGTAACTACGAAAGTATTTGTCTTAATAAATTCTGTCTGAAATTCAGTTCTTTGATCTGGTTACCGTCAGTTACGCTTTCATATGTGTATATATGTACATATATACATTTATGAACATACACACACATAAATACATATATGTTTATATACATATTTATATGTTATATATATACATATATGTATATATATGATCTATATATATACATATTTATATGTTATATATATACATATATGTATCTATATGATCAATATATATACATATATAAACATATATATATGAATTATATATATATTTATATATGTATATATATAAATTATATATATCTATATTATATATATCTTTATGTATGTATATATAAATATAAGGGCCTGTATATATAAACAATTTTATATATATATATATATATATATATATATATATATATAAATACATGTATATATAAACAATTATATATATACATGTATATATAAACAATCATACATATATATGTATATATATATGTATATATATGTGTATATATATACATACATACATATGTATATATATATATATATATATATATATATATATAAGTGCATGTATATATAAAGAATTATATATATGTGTATCTATATACATACATATATATAAGAGGAAAACCAAAGCGGCTGAGAAGAAATTCATTGTGCAATAGCAAACTTTTCGGAGAATGCAATCTCCATCAATAGTGCTATAACAAAAACAGGACAAAATAAAATGTAGTACATTCAAAAAACAAAATAATTATGTTTATGGTTAAATGGTAAACAGGGTGGTTGCATTGGAAGTGTTGTTTAGCTGTGGTTTCATAGTTAGGATGTGGAGTGATTCTGCTATGGTCAGGTCGAATCGGGTAAGGTGAGAGGTCAAGATTTTGAAATCAGTATTGTTAAAAAGGTGATTATGGTTTGCTCAGCTGTTTGTCTGTATGAGTTGCCCTAGGTATATATACTTGTCTACCACCTCTAGTGCTTCACCTTGAACATGTATGTGTTCGAATGGAACTCTACTGTTGAACATGATCTTAGTTTTTTCTTGTTCATCCCAAGTCCGACTTTCAGGCTTTCTCTATTCAGATCATTTATTAGTTGCTGTATTTCATTTGCAGATTCACTGAAGAGAACAATATCATCTGCAAATCTTAGATTGTTTAGGTATTCGTCCCCGATTTTGATACCCTTTCCGGTCCATTCTAGCTTCTTGAATATTTCCTCAAGGCAAGCTGTAAGCAATTTTGGTGAGATGGTATCACCCTGTCTAATACCTGTCTTAATTGGGATTTTATCGGTTTCTGTGTGGAGCTTGATGGTTGCTGTCCCATCTTCGTATATATCTTCTAATATTTTACAAAATACCTCCTCTACTCCCTGTCTTTGAATAGCTTCTAGTACTGCTGGTATATGTACAGTCAAACGCCTTTTTCGTAATCAATGAATGCCATACACAGGGGTTTCCGATATTCTTTTATTTTTTCTCTTAAGCGTGTGTATGTGGTCTCTTATTGAGAATCCACTGCGGAAGCCTGCCTGTTCTCTAGGCTGGTTAGAATCCAGACTGTCCGAGATGCGAGTTGTGATGATTTTAGTAAACAGTTTGTAACTGAAAGGAGACTTATGGGTCGGTATTTTTTAGATCCTTCCTGTCCCCTTTTTTTATGAATAAAAACAATTATTGCATTTTTCCAGGCTTTCGGAATTTTTTCATTGAGAAGGCATTTGATAAAAAGATTGGCTAGTTCCACTGTTGCAATTTCTCCTGCATCTATTATAAGGTCTCTATTAATACCGTCTTCACCTAGTGTTTTCCCTCTCTTCGTGGCTTTAAGTGCTCTCTTTATTTCTTCTGTTGCGATGTTAGGTATTTCTCTAGTTACCGCGTTCGCTTCTGTCCGTGGCTGTTCATTTGCGTTGTATAGATCCCTGTAAAAGTTTTCCACTATTATGATTTCATTCTTATTATATGTCACATCTCCGTCTGGTTTCTTTATTGCATATATTTGATTTCTCTCTATTCCTAGTCTCTTTTTAGCTGTTTTCATCTGGTACCTGAGATCACTATTTCATTTATTGAGTATTGAATTTCCGTACATCTTCTCTCTTCTTTTTGTTTATAGTTTTTGTTAGTTCAGCTAATTTTATTTTGTCCCTATTTGATGATGCTTTCATGACCCTACGTTTTTGCATAAGTTCTTAAGTTTCTATCGAGAGCTTACTGGAGTTTTGTTTGACGTTCTTACCGCCTACTTCAAGTGCAGCTTCCTTTATTATGTCATTGAACTGTTTGTTGATTTGGTCAATGTTGAGATCGTCGCTGAGAAGTGAATATCTGTTTTGGATGTTAATGCTAAATTCTGTCGCTTTGGTCTTCAAGTTAGCTAAGTTTGGCTGCGGTTTTCTTATGAGTTTATTCCTTTCCCTTCTGAGGTGTAATTTAATTTGGCCTCTGACCAACCTATGGTCGCTGCCAACATTTACTTTATTAATAACTTCCACAAATTATGAAGTCAATTTCGTTTTTGATGTCCGATGGCGACTTCCATGTCCACATCCGCTCTAGTCTTTTTTCGAAGCATGTATTCATGATATTGAGTGATCGAGCCTCCGCAAAGTCGATTAGCATTTGTCCCCTCTCATTCCTAGTGCTTACTCCGTGATTCCCCACTATGGTTTCACCTTCTGTCTTTTTACCTATTTTGGCATTAAAGTCTCTCATAATTATTGTGAAATGGGTTTTTACTCTCTCGCTGGCTAAATGGACATCTTCATAGAAGCTTTCTACTTCGTCATCACTGTGGCTGCAGGTTGAACTATCTTTAAGTTGTACCTATTATTTAGTTTTCTTGTTACTGAAGCCACTCATTATACTCTGGAATTCTACTATATTCTATTCTAAACGTTTGTGAACTAAGAAACCTACCCCTAATTCTTGCTTGCTACCCTGAGGTTTACCTCTCCAATAGAGGACGTGTCCATCATTTAGTAGTTTCTGTTCTTCGCCTAGCCTTCTAACCTCACAGAGACCTACAACATCCCATTTAATGAAGGAGTGTTCCTCAAGTAATGCTAGTAAGTCGGATTCCGTTCTCATTGTCCTTATATTATATGTGCAAAGGTTCATCAACGTGGGGCGGCCTGTTCTTAGCCGGGGGTTGTTAGTGTTACCTCCCACCTACTGGCCTTGGTGTATCTTGGTGGGAGGGGGAGTATTTTAGCCGGGATGCCACTGATAAGCCCCTCCAGTAAGGTTGGCCCTGTCTAGTGGGGACTTATGAGCAACAACACACGGGCCTGCTCACTACACCAGGGTATACTCCCGTGAGCATAGGCTTGAGTATCAGAAGTGCGTATATGTGTGGTTGTATTTTTATACACTGATTTTATTTATGCGTATGTGCGCCTAGTGCAGACATAGTTGTTCACCCGCAAATGCCCTAATTACTACGCATATGTTCATTTTCGTGCACATGCACATGAAAGCATACGCCTTTACAATGCTCCTATACATATGCTATGCATACAAACTTATACATTATGCACAACTACACCCATGCGCATGCATACTCATATATAAACATACGTGCACTTAATGTGCACATACATATGTATGTACTCACCCAGACTTATGCGCGTGCATTTATGCGTACATACCTTGTATACATACTTATGACTATGAATAACAATATAAATATACATATACATTCATGCACAAATACATACATATATATACCCATACACACATATATGTACATATATACATCTATATACATCTTCATAGATATGTACACATACACTTACATATACACACATATATACATATACACATACAAACACATTTATATATCCACATACATACACATAATACTCGTACACATATATACACACATACATACTCGTATACATACATACACATATATACATACACACACAATTACCCATACATATATACATACATACATATACCCACATACATACATACACAAACACATGGGCAACAGCAACAGTCAATAATGGCGAAGTCGAGATCAGCTGATGGTGGCTGTTGATATATATATATATATATATATATATATATATATATATATATATATATATATATCATACATATATATATGAATGTGTATATATATATACATATCCCGGCCACGGTCTGAGGTTAGGAAGGGCATCCACTCGGGGTAACGGTCCCCACCTTGCCAATTCCTGTCTGTTAAACCGAAAATATATATATAAAGAGAGGGGAGGAGACACAGACAGAGTTGAAGAAACACACACACATACACACACACGCGCGCGCGAGAAAACTATTTTTTCGAAGGTACTAAAAAGAGGGGGGGGGGGGGACACAGGCAGAGATGAAGATACACACACACACACACACACACACACACACACACACACACACACACACGAGAAAACTTTTTTTCGAAGGCACTAACGCTGCGAGATATGTATGTATGGGTCAACAAAACAACAGGTAGGTAACCCCACCACCCTTCCCCTCCTCTCCTATTTCACTCCTATATTTTGAAGATGCCTATTTTGATAGAAATGAGCGCTCAAATGTTTTCATATATCTTTATTTTTATATATGATGCAGTGTTATCATTTAACAGATGTGAACCAGAGAATGTGATCGAGAACAGGAGGAGAGACCGAATCACCGCAGGATTGGTTGAGTGGATGCACGCAAATGGTGTCGGGAAGGTGACGGATGCCGGCCCTGGCTGAATTACGTGCAGCCGATATGTAGAAATCCTTGAGGAGTTATCCTACCAACAATTAGGGCAAAGGTGTTTCCTGAAACGGATCCCTTCTACCTTATTGAGGACAACAACCCCATCCATAAAAGCCACGCTGTCCAAGATTGGTTTCGTGAACATCCCGACATCGCGCTTCTGTCATATCCACCCTGATCTCCGGATCTCAACCTAATTGAAAACATGTGGGCAGCCATGTCAAAATGCATGTCTCAAGACCACACTCGCAATCGTCTCGCAGTCGTGAATAATGCCTTGCAAGCATAGGAACGTCTATGTTGTGAGGAAGGCGTGCGTTGAACTGTTTTGGCAGCAAGGGGCATTAACACAAAATATCAAACTTGGATATATTACCAGTATCTTATTATCCCTTTTTTCTTTTTTTTTAATTTCATGAAATATGTCAATTGACATTAGATAATATAATAACAAACTGTGTGAGTAGCACCTGCCTGACAATACTTAACAAGTATAATAATGATTGACACAACATAAAAAAAAAAAAAATGTATAAGGAAAGTAATTGATTAGCGACAAAGTATTATACTATGTTATAAATTACCTGCGAATTTTTTGCCTCATGATTCGTAATTTACCAAAAGTAGTTGGGAAATCGATTACCTACAGTTTCTTAGCGTTAACAACTATATTTCAAAAAGATTTGTTGTGTCAGAATGTTTAGCACAATTTTCTAACGATAGTTTTCTGTGTAGCTGTACGTATTTGTATATGTATATGTACACACGCGCGCACACACACACACACGCACGCACACACGTACACACACACATTTATATGTGAGTGTGTGTGTGTGTGTTTGTATACATGCATACATTTATATGTATATAAGTATGTGTATGTATACATAAATGCATACATATTGGAATATATATAGATATATCAATATATAAATATATAAATATATATAAATATATATATATATATATAATATGTTTATATATATACACACGTTATATTTACAAATACACACGCACGCACACGCACGCGCACACACACACACACACACACACACACACACACACACACACACACACACACACACACACACACACACACACAATAGACATATGCATACATATATATAGGCGTTTATACATATATATATATATATATTATCATTATAATTATAAATACCGTTACCATATATATATATACTTATCATGGATGCATGCTAAAAAGGGTAGTAACATTTAGCAGTTTTTATCTTTTTTATGTATAAATATTTTTCTAACAGACGGTAGAAAAAACCTTGTAGCTTCAGGGTAAAAGTTAACATATTTGTACATAGTCATTACAACTCATAGAAGCAACACAATAAGTAGTGCGTCCAAATTACTCATGTTAAAAGTTGTTTACTGTATTCACTTATACGTCGATGCCGAATATCCAATGCCCAATTTTTACACAACCTCATATGAAATTTAATGTTAGTTTTATACATAATGCATTGTTTCCTTTGCTGATTTTTAGAATATGTTTCACTGTATTATTTTACATGTTTATTGATAGGATTAAGCTGATTTGGAAATTTATTATTAGTTTAGAATTTGTTTAGCCTCAATATCAACTTAACTTTAGGTTTGTGCTATATATTGCTATTTTGTGACTTACTGAAAACTAGGGTGCATTATCACATTGCATACTGATCGTTACAAAAGTGCTATAATTAACTGCTAGCATAATACCTCTGCATAAAAAAATAACTGTAAGTGAAAATTGTCTTCGCAGTCAGTTCTACAGCACAGCATGCAATTTCACATATATGCTTAAAACAATAACTTATAAAAGATGAATCTTACAATAAACAACCAGCCAAGAACAGAAGAGAAAAGAATATAAATACAAAAATAAAGGAATCTCATGAGTGCACATCTTCAGGTCATCGCCAAGGCTCCAGGTCGTTCACGCCATACTCGCACAAGAAATGCATGTCGAAGTCACAGTGGAAGTCCGCCCACTGGTACCCGAGGAGGCCCCCCACCAGGTACATGCAGTGCTGGTCCCCGCCGCTGGGCTGTGACGGGCCCCAGTTACTGTACGACACCAGCTGGCCTGTGGGAGTACACTATGTTAAGAATGATGGTCGTGCATTTGCCTGTTTATTTGAAAAACATTTAGGAACATGTTTAGAAAAAAATCTAAGAAGTTTATAGGAATACATTATCTGTCTTGATTACCGGTTCGTAATGTGTAGAATTATTTAAAGGATGTATGTTTCTTTATAATATTATGCTATCTAGAGAAATGATCATGTACATGTTCACAGAATTCAGGGGGTTATTTAAAAAGCATATTTCAAGCTTGGTTAACAGCTGTGGAAAGGCTGAATCGAAATATTCGTGAAATATGTACATGGAGAATTGCACATGAGCGAAGAATAAGACAAATTCCTAATGCAGGGAAGACCCAGTAACACTGAACAGACAGAGTGAATGTTTTCCTCATGCCAAAAATATACTGAACTATTTCTGCTCTCAAACAACACGAAATAGTCGGTCGCAAGTATCACCTTTGCTCTAAAATGGTTTATGGCTCACTCAATTTCACTTTATTGTCACCTTTTTTTACCTGTCACGTTCAGGAAAGAGAGCCTTCGCTTCCAGGCTTACCTGTTGGAAACCACGCCCACCTGCCGACGTGGCCGTTGTCCGACCCGCCCACCCACACGCCGGTGTTGTGGTTACCTGAAAACGGCAATGTAAATAAGCGTCGCTGAATCTCCATGGGTGAGGAGTAACACATTTCATGAACATGCTATTACTAACACACACACACACACACACACACACGTGTGTATATATGCATATATATATATATATATATATATATATATATATATATATATATATACACTCACACACGTGTGTGTGTGTGTGTATATATATGTATATATATATGTATATTTATGTATAAATATATATACATATGTGTGTGTGTGTGTGTGTGTGTGTGTGTGTGTGTGTGTGTGTGTGTGTGTGTGTGTGTGTGTGTGTAGGTATAGGTGTGTAGATGTAAATGTGCTTGCGTGTGTGTATGTGGTTGCAGAATGCCTGCCCTCTGCCTGCTGCCTCATTCCCTCTCTCTTCACCTCACTTCTCGTGTTATCTTTATCAGCCCCCTCTGCATTGTCATCTCCGCCATGTTTACTGTTACCGCTCATTTTGGAACGTGAGCTTTACCTCAGTGTTAAAGGCTTTTCCTTTCAACGTGGCTGGTATTCTTCTGCCATTCAAAACTTTTTTTTAGGCTTTCCTCAGTTCATTACCATGTTTATTGCTTTGACTGCGGAATGCACCTGGCAGGGATTTTTTTTTTCTTTTCTTTTCTTTAACTCGTTTTCATTTCCGTATGTTCTTCTACCGACATTAAATCCCACTTTCTCGTTTATCGTTATTCACAAAACCACCATATTTCTTGTATACACCGTACAGTAAGGGGCCTTTTTCGTATTTCATCTTCCTTTTACTTATTTTCATTCACGTATCTCTTCTCAGAGCCATAAGCGTGCCACCTCCACGTTTCCCAAAGACTTCTACCCCCTTTTTTGTGTACATCTGGAGCATCTCAAGATTGATAGTTAAGGCAGTTCTACGTCTTTTTTAAGCTATTCATATCGTGGAGATGGTGACACTGGCAGTAATTACATTAGACTAACGATAGCATAACGACAATATGGATATTGAAAATGTCGTTGCTGCTCATGCTAATGTGGATGGTGATGACGTTTATGGTGATGCTGAAAATAATAATGATAATGATTAGTTTAATAATATGATTTGTTTACTGATACTGTTTATATCGATAAAATCAATGATGATAACAATATCAATTATCTTTATGATTTATCATCATTATCATTATTATCATTATAATTACAATTATCATTATTATTATGATGATGATTTTAATTATGATGATTATGATTATTATTATGAACATTATTATCATTATCATTATTACCATCATCATCAAGGGGATAACGCCGACGGGTGCGCATGACCGCATCCACCTTCGTGGCGAGTCTCCAGGTAGGCCCTTAGCCATCTCTAACTCCTCGCGACGGGCTAGGTTAGGAGTGCTGCCAGACCAATCCATCTTCTTGGTCTGATAGCCCAGAGACATGGACTAATCTACCAAGGTATGTAGAGTTCTCTGTGACTTCGATTTCCTCACCGCAAGCATGGATCGACTGAGCGGCATCCTCTAACAGACCCCCAAAGTCCTTAATCTTGGTCTTGGTCTAGGAGGCCTCTAGGCCCAAGGGCTTCGCCTCATTGCTAAATGTATCAAGAGCCACCACCAGTGATTCCAGAGACTCAGATAGGATATCAACATCGTCGGCAATACCAAGGTCTGCGACCTTGACACTGCCCAGTGTTGCACTACACTGACTTTGTATAGTAGCTATACCCATTACCTAATCCATGCAGGCATTGGAAAGTTGGTGGTGCAAGGACACAGCCTTGCCTCACCCCTGAAATAACAGGGGTAAGCCTTGCCTGGTATGCGAAGCAGATGGCAGTCAAGACTGTATGCAAGCCCCGTGCCACAGGTTCACCCCCAGTCTTCAACAATTCAGCAGGGATATCACATATGCCTGCGATTTTCCCACCCTTCAGTTTAGAAGGGTGGGAAGGGTCTACCTGGTACAGCTGCTCGAAATATTCGGCCCAACGTTTACGAACCCCATCGTCAGTACCATCATTATTATCAACCTGTCATTATCAACAGGACCATCACCATTATTACCATCAACAGCATCATCCTAAGAGCAACAAATCCCACAACAAAACGGCCGAGCAACGCCACTCAAGGCCTATTACCGCAGCTGCACGAAACCCGGGAAAGTCTAACATGGAGAAGAGTTCGTAAAGCAAAACCAAAAAATGTCTCAATTGTAAAAACCGACTTCCTCATCTAAAGTAATCTCAAAACAGTTTTTTTTTTTTTTTTTTTTTTTGGGGGGGGGCTGATCTTTCGTGCGTCCACTTTGCTACCAAGGGAGATTGCCCTTGGCCACGCTAATTTGCATATCGTATAATATGTGCTATACTTCTTTGTCTTTTGACCCAGGCTGCTGTCGCCATTTCAGCGTCCTTCGTACCGTTATTTTCTCATTAACATTACCATTCGCTTAGTATTATTATAATCAGCATCACCATTATTACTGTTATCCTCAACACTGCCATTATCATCATTATTATTGTCATTATGATAACCTATATTATCTTTATATGTTTTGCTGTTATTAGCATTCATCATTTCATTACCATTATCATTATTATTGTCGCTGTTATAATTGCTATAAACATTATCACTGAGTACCTCTTTCATTAATATCACCATTACTCACTGCTGCTACATTTTTATTCTCATTATTACATTTATTTTCATTAACATTAATATCGACGACAATGATGAACATCATTAGGATGATTTTCATGATCTAACTTCCAGAATCATATCTAATATGCCTAAGCAGAACACGATATAACAGCATAACAAAAACTTTATAAATTAACATAACAAAAACATCACTATCCTAAAATAAAAACAGAGAGACATAATTAACATCTCCAAGCAAGGAAGAACCATTAACACCACAAGACATCGAAGCCGCTTACCGTTAACCCCCAGCCACTGCTTGATGTGGAAGTTCTCCTTGGCCGATTCTATGCACGCAAGAGACACGCCCTTCCCGAACGAGTGGCAGAACTCCGAGGCGCGGTACCAGTTCAAAGGGAAGTACCCGTAGAAGTAGCACCTGCCCCCGATCTCGTGGAAGGCCATGGGACAACTGCGGCCGGATTTGTTCCATATTCCTGCGGGGTGAGGGAAAGGGTTAGAGGGGGACAACACCGGGTCTTATTGTATGCTGTTAAATCGGTGTGCCTTAGGTTTGATGCCTATTGTTCTTTTCCTGTTGTTGTGGTCGCTGTTGTCTAAATTGCGCTCGTAAATGTATGGCAGGTAACCGATTCGTGTGGGTAGGTCTATTTTGTTTTCTGTTGTGTATGGTGCATGGCTTGCTGGTAAGTGCATGCTGACTGCCTGAGTCTTTTTGACATGGTTGTCACATGTGTTGCTGTGAATTGCATTTCAGTTCCATGACCGGCTGCCAGATGTGCCCGATTCTATGACCTTGTGACAGGCGTGAAGCTAACCGGTCTTTGTGGCTGTGTGGCAGGCGTTCAAGTCTTCTGCTGGGTGACAGCTGAACCGTAGTGACCGTTGCAAGGGCAAGGTTCTTCTGCCACTGGAACGTGAACCAACAAACACTCATTTTATATGCAACCTTTACCGGAGGTGGGTTTTGTGAGCGCGATTTTTTGCAGGTCAGTTCACATGTTTGAAACAACTGTTCATTTCTACGTAAGGTGCGTGAATGAATGAATGAAAAATATGTATACACACATATATATGTATGCATGTGTGTGTGTGTTTTCTACAGACATGTATGTATATTATAAACACATACGCACACGTATTGACAGACTAATAAATAAATATGTACAGAGAATCTTATATGTGTGTCAGTGTGATAGAAGAAGCAACCGAGACGAATAAGATCGAGATGCTGATAAAGGCGTTGCCAAGATCATGGCTGGCTGAGCATCCGGGCGGAGTCGCACCTGCTGGCTAAGGTTCGGCTGCGAGAGTTGTGGGAAAGGACAGACGCACTAAGGAACCAGCGATGATGATGAAGTGTGAAGAATGCGTGTGTGGAGTACATCTATTACATATTGAGTACGTGCATGTAGTGTGTTTTATGCATGGTTATCACAGGTAGAGTACATAACGAAACGTCTTAGGCCTGTGGAGGGTTACCACAACTCGTAAAAAAAAAAAAAAAAAAAATCCACAAGGGTTTGTATTTTGTTCTCTCTCTCTTTTTTATGTCAAGACGTAGAGGCTGAAAAGGGGAGAAGCCAGAAAGCTGCAGCAGGTGGAAATGGTGGCGGAAGTGTGGTCATGTGGTCACAGTTAGTGATGTGGTCAACGGTAAACCACACTAAATGTCCACAAACAGGGATCTAGTTCAAGGAAAACTGATTAGTTATTAGCGTGTGTATCCAAAACATGTTGTTTTCATCATCCCTTCCACAAAACACGCAACACATATTATAAGCCTATTTTGTTCCTATTATAATTATGAACAGGTCATTATTCCAGGCTATTTGTACGTAACGCT